>NC_084462.1:15546576-15814076 GCF_027409185.1 Cynocephalus volans
TCTCCTGGAAACTCTCTTGGCCCAGATCACAACTGCAGTGAGGAGCAGGCGGGCTGGGGCGGGAGACACAGCCGCGGAGGAGGGAGGCCTCCAGGGACAGCAGGGGCCAAGCCTTTGTTTTACAGAGGAGGGGGATGAGGGGATGAGTGGGATGGAGTGGCTTGCCTGAGGCCACAGGGTCAGGGGAGGGCCCAGCCAGCCCCTCCCCACCTGACACTGCCCCTCCTGCGGTCCTGCCCGCCCGGACCACGCAGCCTCCCTCCTGGGACTTACCGATGCTTCTTTTCCTTCGAATGGGCACAGGCCGCTTCTCGGGTGCATGCTTAGTGGCGTGGACCCCATGGGCTCTCAGGCTGGTTTCCAGAGCATCCTCAGCCCCTGTAGGTAGAAAGAGAAGATGGCAACCAGCCCGCCCATACCTGCATGGTGCACCCCTGGGACTGTCCAGCAGCACTTCCCACAGATCAGTTTTCAGAGCCACCTGGGGACAAAGAGCAAGGCAGCTCAGCCCCACCCTCCCACCCCAAGATGGGAGGGGGCCCCGTGGAAGACCCTCTATTCCCACACAGGGCTTTTTAGACGTGCAGCGGATGAAACACTTGCCACTACCAAATATATCCCATCCACACAGAGATCCCCAAGATGTACCAGTCTTTGCTGGGCCCCTGGCAAAGCTGAGGACCCTCTGGGGAAGAGGCTGCAGGTGGTCTCCCCCATGGCACCTCCTCCAGTGAAACCCAGGTGAGGGCTGAACTGGGTCAGGAAGGCCTGGAGGCTGTCCATCCCAGAACCAAAAGGCCTGTTGCCTCCCAGCCCGGGCGATCTCTCTAAGGGGGCACAGGGCTACCCCAGGCTACACAGCCATCTGGGGTGCTGAACCGAAGGACAAGCAGAGGCCACTGAGATTTCCAGTGGTGCACGTGGGTTTCTCCTTCCTTCTCACTGACGTCTCCTAACCTTTGAGGGGCATCGGAAGAAATGCCAGACTGGGCCGTAAGCCAGACCCCACTTGTTCCTGAAATAAGTCTACTCTGAGTGCAAGAGGCCATGAGAAAAAGCAAGAGGGTAAGTGTGACCTCTTATGGAGCATAAAGTGAGAAGTGGCTGCAGGCCTGAGTCAGAAGACCCCAGTGTCTGCAGTAAAAAAGGTAGAAAAAAGCCCAAGTATCTGCAAGCCATATTTATAGCAAGGGTGGGGAGGTGCTGAGAGGGGACAAGCCCTCTTAGCCACAGAGCAATAGCCCAGACAGAGCTAGGATCAGAACCAGACTCCAGGTCAGCACCAAGAACTCTAGCCCCCCAGTACACACAACACCTTACTTAGAGGGGATGACAACTGGGACATACAACCCTCTCCTCTGCCAGTGCCTCCAGACAAGCTGGGGGTATCTCAGGTCTCTCAGATTCCTGGGGTGGGGGAAGGGCACACACAGCCACCTGGATGTGGCCTGACCCAGCCCGCTGACACCACCTATACCTGGATAAAGTGGAGCGAACCTGGCCTCCCTGCCCGGGCCCTCTGAACCTAGCAGGGGGGGGTCTCTTCTCATCTCGCCCATCCTGACTCCCCAGTATATAACCAGGTACTGAGAAGGTGTACCAACAAACAGCCAGGCACTCTCACAGACCCACCAAGACCCCTGGGTCCTGCTGCCTCCCCTCCTGAGAAGCTCATGTGGTGTCCTGGACACCAGCCCAGGTCAGAAGAAGCCCCCTCCTCAGTCTCTTTTTGCCCAGCCCACCCAGGTAGCAATGACCATCCACAAACCAGCTAGAGAAATCTCGGTTTCCTCCACTCCCCTCAGAAGTCTGAAACCTGCACATTTAAAATAAAAACCAAAAACCTCACATAAGGTGTGAATGGCAAAGACAAAGTCTGAGCAGAGCCCCACTTTTTACTTAAAATGACTCAATGTTCCAGTGCCACTAATTTTTTTTTTAAAGACCCAAAATAAGATCAGAACAGAACTACTCATGCAATAAGAATTTCCCATCAACCAACTGTTACAATAAGCATTTTTTTCACCAAAAAGTGACACTTATGAGTCATGTCCTGGTGGTGGCCATCTTGCCACCGCCAAACCAAAGAGCAACTGGTCCATTCTCGGCTTCTAGAAAATTTACTAACAGCATCAGCTACCACGTATTGATGCCCTACTATCGCCGTGCTTGCATGCATTGTTTTAGTGATGACTTAAATTTTACGTGAATGCAGTAGGTACTACCAACTTTCTGCATCCAAGGAAACTGAGGCCCAGAGAAATGGAAGAGGACGAGAACAGACGGCTACTGAAGGAACCCTCCAAGGCCTGTGTCCACCATGCTCGCCGCCCCCCGCCCTCTTGCCCTTGCTTGATGAACAGAGAAGACAACAGGTCTGCCAGTTCATCAACCTTGCTCAAGTCTTAGTTGGCAAATTTCTTTGGAGACAAGACACAAAGAGTGGGAACAGCTCCTAGTCAAACAAGTTCACCTTTCACTCGCAGATCAAGATGGGTGGTCACAAAGCAAGAGTTAGTTGACCCACACTAATGGGAGAAGTGGCCGTTCTGATTTATGCTGGTTGAGAAGTTAACTCACTCCAGCAGTAATTTCACAAGACACGATCTCGCGCAGCCAGGCCCAGGCCGCCGGGCATGAATCATTCCCTAAAAGTGCTCACAGGACAGTTAATCAAGTGGTTTTCCCTTTGTCTTCTGTGCACAGATGTCCGAATGACAACTCGGAGGATGGGAGAATCCTCCAACCATCAGTCCAGGTCCAAGCGTTAATGGTCCCAGATGGGGATATTTATGTATTAGTTACTTGATGACCTATGGGCGACTGGCCAGACTGCTTTGGAGAACAAAGCTTCTCCGCTGCTACGCCACTGAATGGTCTGTTCTCTTCACACACGACAAATAGGCCCCCAACTCCATGGCTACTGGTCATTAAGAGACCACATGCTGGTCTCTGAGCCCAAAAGCTACACTGCTCCTGCTCTTCACTCATGTATGTACACGCCGTCAGAATACTCAGGGCTCAGGGGCATCCTCATCACTAATATAGAAATCCCATTGCCCCTGGACCTTCCAGCCACACAGCCAAAGATGGAAGTGCCTTGCTCAGTTTCTTCATCTGTAAAATGGGGATGGGGCCAGCCCACTGAGAGGAGCTACATGCCAATCACAAAGCTCTATCCACTCCAGGGAGGAGTCGGCTTATTAGGGGCGCACCTGGGATACCTCAAGGTGTCTTCTCTACTTCCTATAGCATTAGCCTTTCACCTAGAGGGACCCAACACCAACAATGTCAACCTGCAAGAGCCCACCCCTTGGACTTATAAAAGTGGATAAAGGAACTCCCAAGGGGGAATGAGTCAAATTGTGTTTCTCCCAGCACCCTGACCCCTTCCTTCATCACTAATCTCCTGAATTGTCATTGGCTCTGGCCAGACCAGGGTGCCCTAACAAACCAAGCATTCCCCTGACTAGACCTAAAGGGGAGTCCAGGGCCCAGAGGGCAGCTTACTCTCAAAAGAACTGACCACCACAGCTGTTTACAACCTTCCCCAGCAGCCTGATCCATTTCAACTCTTCACTTCCGGCAGGAACAGGAGTTGGGGGAAAAGACACCCTCATACAAGCTGGAGAAGCAAACCGTGCCACTACTGTCCTCAGGCTAGAGACTGTGGGCTCCTCTGGTTTTCAGTTTCCACACCATTGATAGGGGGGCTGGAAGGTGACCCACTTTGGGGTTTGTGTCACAAAGGGTCCCCTCCAGGGGCAAGGCTGGGGAACAAGGAAGGTGCTACAGGTCCTTCCTTTGTTCTTATACCCAAAGTTCCCAAACACTAAGAGATTCACATTCAGATCCCAAAGTCTGACATGTAGACAGAAGAGCTGAGATCCACCCTCTGCATTCCCTGGGGCAGGAAGGAGAGGCACTCCCCAGGACATTTTTATAGGGGGCAATTTGAAACCAGCCAGGAAGACTGGCTGGTGTATCCTTGCTTTTTCTGTTTGGACCCTTTAGAGGCTCCAGCCCAGAAGCCTGCAGGTCAGGAATGCTATCAGCATAACCCCACTGAGCTGCAATGCTAAAAGCATTAATGACAGTGGGGGGGGGGGGGGCAGGGTTGCAGAGACCAGAATAAGAATGGTCCCAGCAGAAAGTGAATGGCCCATTTCCCTGCAGCAAGGCCAGGTCCCACACCAAGGCCCAGCCCTCCAAAGGCCTCACTTCTACAAGCCGGGGGGGAGGAGGGGGAGCCCTGGAACTTTCTCTGGGAGGCAGTCTCTCCACTTTTCCAAATCTATCAGAGACCAGCAAAATACAGGCAAGTGTTTTCCCAGCTTACCAAAGGCAAATCCTTCTCCCCAGGATTACACATCAAGGGACCAGATCAAAATCCCCCCGCCACCCCCCACGCCCCCCACCCCGGCCCAACTCTGATCTCCAAGTGAAATTCTACCCCCTTCCTGATAAGGATCAGCCAAAGGATTTCCTGGGTCAAGAAACTACAGAAACCGTCGGCCTTGTTAGAAAATGGTTTTGGCATGAAATGAAAATAGTTCAGGCCTCTCCACCACCATAATTAGGTACAAATTTCCAAATGACTAGACCATGTGATTTTACTTAATTCCCCCCACCACCTCCCTCTTTTCAGAGTAGTTTGCAGAGAGGAAAAAAAATCTTCATTTCACTTAAAATTCTTCTAATTCTCCTGCTTTCAGTTACTCTTTTTGACAAGTTCATCTTAGGCCTTCTTTTTTAATGCAGTCAATAAGAAGTTTTCCCATAAAAGTATTTTCCTAGTTAATTCTCACGTTGGAGTTCCAGGCTTAATTTTTCAAGTGTTAATTTTGAAAAGGGCGCCGCAAACATGTGGACTCTAGGAAGGGGCTCTCTAGCCCTCAGGAGCAGGGCACGCACCCAACACCACTGCCACTCCCACCCCACGGCCTGCCTGGTCAACCCGGGTCCCTTTAACCCTTGCCGACCCGGGGAGCAACTCTGCAACTGACACTCCTGCGTCTCAAAACTCTGTGTTTACAAATAAACTGTTTTCTGAAGTGGCTCGGCTCCAGGTCCTGAGGGTGAGCCCCCAAAATAGCCCCCAAGCAGAATGTGTCCAAAGGCACTCCTTTTTATTGGGTCCTGAAAAGAGAAAAGGACCGGCCTCCTGCAGCCACGAAGGCCCTGCCGCAAGAACGCAGCACCAGCTCTCAACGATTACGAAGGGGCCCTGACCCAGGGGACACGGCTACTCCTGCGCGCCTGCCCTCGGGGCCTCTGTATGCGGACAGCGGGCCCGGCGCGCGGGCCAGGGCTCTGCGCCCAGGGCCTGGGCCGGCTCCCGCCGCTCCTCCGGACCCGAGGGCAGGCGCGGGGCCGGCACACCTGGCGGGGACGCCGGCGCCCCCTATTCGGTTGAACTTTCTGTGACACACGCGGCATTTTCCTTAAATACGAAAACAATCCCTGGGCGAGTGAGCGAGCAGCCTTCGGCTGCCGCTGGGAGAGAAAGTGGCGATTGGAAGAGAAACTCCTGACTCATCCGCCTGGGCGTTTATGGCCGGGGATTGGATTCTGACCTTTCGGTGCGCTCCTGCGCGGCGCACCGCCCGGCCCGAGGTGGGAGGCGGCGCGGGGCGCATAGACTCCCCGCCCGTCCGCGCCCTCCCCGCGCGCCAAGGGAAGGGGCGCGATTTACCTACGGAGTCTATCTCCAGGAGTCGCTGGAGGTCCCGGATGCTGTGGATCTGACTGCGAGCCAGCCTCTCAATCACCTCGCGGGGGATCTCGGCTTCCTGCAAGCAGAGGCCACAAGGTCAGCGCCCGCGGCCCCGGCCGCACAGGCTCGCGCCCCCGGCCGCCGAGAGCGCCTCTTCCCCGGGCTCGAGGTGACCCGGTGAGCATCTGCCGCAGCCCCCGCCCCGGGCCACGCGGACCTCCCGCCGGGGCCCTGGAGCCGGCCGGAGACCAGGGGTGGAGCTGGATGAGACCCCAAATTCTCCGCCTCCATCCTTGTCTGCTGTTTGCAAAAATAAAGTCCCCTCCCACCTTTAAATTTTCAAACAATAGCTCCCGTACTCTGGCCCCACCGCCCGGGGTGTCAGTTACTGGAGGTCTGTGGGCAGCGAGGGGGCCGGGGAGTTCCTGATTTAATAGTGAAATCGACATCTAGAAAGATCAAGTTGAAAATGCGTCACGGATCGACGACGAAAGTCACGGCAGCCCTAACAGTTTAATGTAGCTAGAGGCTTAAATTTCACGCCCCGGAATCCCGGGCCGAACCCGCGGAGGAGAGGTTTCTCGTCTCACAAACACACGCACGCGTGCGCGCGCGCGCTCACACACACACACGCACACACACACAACACACACTCGCCCCACCCCGGGCTCCGGCCCAGCCGCGGCCCTAGCGCCGACTGAGACGCCCAAATCCAGCCGGCAGCTGGGAGAGGCTGCCAGGGAAAGAGAGGGTTAACTATCCACCTCTCACCGCTCTCAGGTCCCTGCCCAGACCACCCTCACCACTCGGCCTCCCCAACTCTCCTTCCTGATTTTTAAAAGGAGTCAGGGGTCGCTGGGGGAGACTCAAACACTAAGTTCCCACGACGGGGGGCTGTAGAAAGTCATTCATCACTACAAAGCTCCCGGGGATTTGGGATTCAGGGGGGTGGGGACGCCGCGGTGGGAGGGCGCGGGCGCCTGGCCCGGCCCCAGCTCGCCTAGCTCAGCCACCTGTAAGCAGGCCCCGGGCGAGCGGGACTGCGCCGGCCCTGCGCCCCGCCGGGCTTGGGGACCGAGAACCGGGGGCTGCGAGGCTCGTCGCTGCCCGTTGTGCCCGGCCGGGGTCTTCCGCCGCAACCGCCTCTACCTGTTTATCGGCCGCCTTTCTCCCCTCTCCCGGCTCCGCCAGCTCACACACACCCCCTTCCACGCACCCCGTTACTGCATTGCCTGCCGCGCCCCAGCTACCCCTCCCTGGAGAGACGCCCGTGCCCCCCGAAGTTTCTCCCCACTCGTCCACCTCGCCGCTCCCTCGTCCCTCCCAGGCAGAGCGACGCAACACGCTGGAAACTCACCAGACACACTTAGGCATGGCAAAAAATAGAACCCAGTTGGGAAAATTTTTAAATGAACTACCCCAGCAGGAATCAAAATGCTCTCTGCAGAACCTGGGGCGCCCCGGCCCGCGGGCGGCTGCGGAGGGCGTGCGCCGGGGTAGCCGGAGAGGGGACGGGGCACGGGGGCGGCACCCACCTCAGCCAGGGCATGGGCGAGGTATCCGCAGCCGAGGAGCAGCAGGCAAGCCCAAGTCCTCATCGCGTCCAGAGGCGCTGGCGGCTCGGCGGGGAGGCGAGGCCGCGGGGCGGGCGCTCCAGCCGGGCTCCTGTGGCGGCGAAATTCAGTACCATCCCTCAGGGAGCGCGGCCCGGAGGAGGGTGGCGCGGAGAGCAGGGAGCCGGCGGAGCGCGCCTGGCGCGAGCAGTGTGTGCGGAGAGGCAGGCAGCGCCAGCGAGGAGGAGGAGGAACAGGGAGTGCGCGCCCGCCGCGCCCGCCGCGCCGGGAGCCTCCTGGGCCGCCGGGTAGGGGGTGGGGACGGAAGGGGCGGAGGGCGGGGGCTGGGCTTCTTCCTTGGTGCGTTCCCGGTGCTGGCCGCTGCCGCGCTCGCTCCCCGGCGCTGGCTCTAGGAGCGACCCGGCCGGTAATTCTGCATATTTGTGGGCATCAGCCCCAACAGGGACCCCGGAGCGAGGCTGGAACCGCTGCCGCCGCACCACAGATCACCTGTCTGGACGCCGGGCCCGGCCCGGCTCCGGGCTCGCGCTCTCCCTGCGGGCTGCGGACTGCGAGCGGCCCTGCGCCCACCGCCGGCCCTGCGCTCGCCTCCGGCCTTCTCTCGTCGCCGCCGCCCGGCCGGGCACAGCGCGGCCCAGCACGGCGCGGCCCGGAGGCCTGCGTGCGCCCCTCCGCGGCGCGGCCGCGCCGCCTGGCAGCCGCCGCCCGCCCGGGGCCTCGCTGCACCGCCCGCGCGGGCCTGAGGGCGGGCGCAGGGGCAAGCCGGCGCCGCCGCCGCTGCCGCTGGGAGAGTAGGAGGAGGCGCTGGCAGGCCTGACTCGCCGGAGTTGTGTGGGCTCCGCAGGGCGCGCGTGTGAAGCCGGCCGGCAGCGGGGAGGGGGTTATAGCGCCGCCGCTGCGCCCCTCCCCCGCCCCCGCCTCCCGCCTCCCCCGGATTCCGGGCCCGGGACCCGCACCTCGAAAGCGCACCGGGGTCGTGCGGGCCGGGCAAGGCCCGGCCGCCACCACCGCTGCAGTGAGTACACACGCGCTCACGCAGGCAGCTAAATCCATCAAAGCCCCGCGCCCGGCTCCAAGCACAGGCGCCGGGGCTCCCCGCGCGCCCCTCCCTCGAGCTTGCCCACCCTCCAGTGCCAGCTGCAATCCTGCGGCACCGGGCGGGGAGGGGAGGAGGCCGCCGCAGAAGCGCCGCCGTCGCCGGCTCGCCTCTCTCGGGCCCCAGTGGCGGCAGAGGGCAGCGCCCAGAGCTGCTGCGCCAAAAAGGGCAAGAGAGCCGGCCCCCGGCCCCCGCCCCGGCGCTCGGGCCGCTTTCCACCGTTTGGATCCAGGGCCCCTGCCTTCCCCTCTCCATAAAAGGAGGGGGAGTAAGTCTCTGGGGAGCGATGGGGCGGGTTTAGGGGCGCGTCTGGGGCACTCACCTGGCGGCTGCCACGCGCCCCCGCCCAAGATCCGAAACCTGGGGCATCTGAATGAGGAACCTCCACCCACAGTTCGTGATGGGAGCGAACCCAAGTCGAGGGAAGGGCTGCAGCCTGCCTCATCCCCACCCTGGAACCCCACATCCCCCAACACCCCATGCCCTCGCAGAAGGCAGGGCCGCGCCCTGAGCTGGGAACTCGAGGGGGTGGAAGGAAGGAAGAAAAAGGAGCCTCTCCTGAAGAACGCCCGGGTGCGGAGCTTCCCGCCTCGGGATCCGCTGGGCGCACAGAGCGCCACCTCCGGCCAAGGCGCATCACAGAGCGCGATGCGGGGGAGGACGCTCGCGGGGACCGATGTCTGCGCGCTGCTGGACGGCTCCCCCGCCGCGATAAGGCGGGTGCGCCCGGGCAGGGTGGATTCCGCCTGCGTAGACCTCGCGGGAACAGACCCCGACAGCGGGCCCAGATGCCCGCCAGTGTGCCTCTTCGAGGGGGCGTACGTACCCTAGTACCACGGCTAGAGGGATGGCAGGCCGTGCGGACTCCAAAGCCGGGCGGCCTAGGTCCCTGAAGACTAAGAGACGCCCTTGCGGGTGGGTGAGCTGCCGCGGAGAATTCCGCCCGCCCCAGCCATCATCCCCCCTCCCCCACCCGTCCTGTGGATTAAGCCTGCGCCCCCGCCACGGCCGCCCTCCCGCCAAACAAAGGCCGTAAAGGCGCAGCCCCGAGGGCGGTGTTTCCACCCCAGTTTGTCCTGCTCCACAATTTCGAAGGCCGAGCGCGAGCGCGGAGGGCACTTCGGGGACGCCCACCTTTCCCCAAATCCCTGGGGAGCAGGGCCTCTCCTGCTGCTCCCAGTGGGCCCGCGTCTATACGCGTCTTTCCCCTCGCCTGCATAAACCTGCAGCTCCCCACCCCCCACGTCCTCGCCTCCTCCGGCCGCAGCCCCATGCCGCGACTCCCCACCCCCACCCCCACCCCCGTCAAGCACACTCTCGGGTGGTCATGAGGAAGCAGGACCGAGGCAGACAAGGGAAAACTTGGAAGGATTGAGAAGCACCTGAAAGCCAGGCCTTGTCCGTGTGGAAGGTTGGGGAGGGAGAGCCCCTGGATGGTCTCTGGAAGGCTACCGAACTCGCACGGCCGGGTTCCAGGCTGGACCTGGGTCTGAGCCCTCACCTTCTTATCCTGGGAATCGCGTGCATCGTGTCCCGCTGAGCCTTGGATTCCCCAAGGGCAGAGGGGGGACTAGGGGACGCGGTGTGACAGCGGGAGTGGGGATCAAGGAGGAAGGTCGCGTTGTATTGTGAACCGGGTACCGGGCCTTTCTAGCCACACCCCCGCATAGAGGCTTGCGGGTTTCTGGGGGGTCCCCGCAGCCTCAGAGGGCCTAGATAAGGGCCTCCCTCTGCTCCCCTTCCCGGCCTGGCCCTAGAGGGGCGCCCACCCCGGGAGGGGAGATCTGGGGACGCCTTCGACGGGAATCTCGGGCCACAGCGAGTGCGGGGAGCAGGGGCGGGCTTGGGTGCACGAGTGGAGCGGGCATCTCTCTAATCGCCGTCCGCTATTAAAAATAAAACTGCGACCCGTCGTCATAGCGACCACAACAACAGCGGCCGCGCGAGGGTGGCAAAAACAGGGTGGCCGCGCGACAGCCGCCTTTGGGGGAGACTCGGGGACACAGGGCGCCCCAGAGCCTCGAGGTCGGCCCTGGCCTGGAACAAGGACCTCGCCCTACCCCACCCTACCCGATCCTCCCCCGGATCCTCCGAAGAAACAGGAAGACGTGGATCCCTAGAAGCCCTGTTACTGAGAACGGGAAATTGAGACCGTAGGAATGACTTAACCAAGAGGTCTGGATGGGAACCCACGCCCGCGTGGACCACTTTTCCTGGTCCTGATTCCTCCCCTAACAACCCCTCCCCGCCCCGCATTCAAACCCCAATCGTCATTTCAGCCCCTGGAGAAGGGGGTTGAGTGAAGAGGCGCGTTTGGGGTGCTGGGCCTAGAGACAGGACGGTGCAACCCGACGACAGGCCGCGGCGGTGTTTTGCGCGCGGTCGCTACAGCACCTGCCCCGCCCGCCCCGTCGGTGATCCTTGCAGATGGGAGTAGTCACATGCTTCTTTCTGGCCGGGAATCGAGTTTCACTTCCAGCCGCTATTAGGCGGTTCACACGGTTCACTGCAAACATTTGATAATGAGGCTAAATATACTTTGGAGTCGGAGGAGGCGTGGGCGGCCGCTGCCCGAGCGCGTGGGCGCGGCGTTCCAGGCTCCGCGGGGCATCCCCGCCCAGGCCCATCAGACAGACGAGCCGACCCGGGACCGATTCCTGACTTTGTGCTGGAGGAAGATTCGCTCAGCGCTCAGCTCCCGAAAAAATCTGACCTCAAGCCCCGGCGCGCGTCCGTGAGTCTGCGGGCGTCCCAGCTCAACCAGAGGGCCCAGACGGAAGAAGAGGGCGCTGCGGGGAGGAGGTGCTGGTGGGAGGTGAAGGTGCACCTGGCAGCCCTGGGATGTCCGGTCGCCCCCGGAGCCAGTGGTTCCAGCCTATCCTGGGCGTCCCTGGCGCGCCCCGACATGCCTGCGGGCCCATAATTAAGGTGAGTCAGGTGCTCCAAATAGGTTCAGTGGTGCTGCTGCGCAGCCGGGATGACTGGCCGGACGTCTGCCCCTTGCTGGTTCCCTCCCGCCACCGCCCAAGACCCCCAGTCCCCAGGGAGGAGCGGAAAGGGCCTTGTTCTTTCCTCAGGGCAGAGTAGGGTGAGGAAGGCAGACGACCAACCTTTATGAAGAAACTGTCAGGGTGCGCAGCGCTTTTGTGAGTGTGCAGACCAGCATTTCAACTTAACACCCACCCTACCCCATCCCTACTCAAGGCTGCATCGCCAGTGCCCTCCCCTGGCTTGGCAGCAGTAGGGGCTCAATTTACTGCTGTCATTGTTATTAGTAGTAGTGATTAGTGGGAACTTTGTGCCAGGGTCAGTGCTAAGCTTTTTCACTGTATATTTCATTCCACACTCACACACAGCCCCAAGAAGTAGAGAGTTAACACCACCTCTTGTTGTCCAGAGTCCCAGAGTTGGTGAGTGGCAGAGTCCCATGCGGTGGGGCTTATGATCCCATGGGCTTCTCTATGCAAATCGCTCTAAACACACCAAATCGGAATTACAGGTGGCATTTGTACCTATGATTTATAGGCAGGTATATGGAGGATGATATGGCCACCCAGCAACAAGGGTGGTACCAGGACTGGAGCCCACACCCACCTGATCCCCAGTCCCGAGATGCAATGGGCAGGGGAGGGACACATCCAAGTTCGATCTGCTTTCTATCCCTTGACCTTGGCCTTGTTTGTGTGATTCATCCCTAGACTGCCCTGAGTCTCAGTTTCCTCATCTGGAAAATGGGAGGCCAGTAGCTGTCACCCTGTATGACTGTCTCCATAGTCAGTAAGCAGCCCTCTCACCCAGAAAAAGCATCAGCGACACACACACCCCTACTGCACTGTGGTGCCCCCTGGCAAGGGCACTGCTGGCTGGTTGCCTGAGCCAGGGTTGTGCAGGTGGGGCCAGCTGGGTTCCTGAATCCAGCCCTCTGCCCTGGTGCCAGAGCAGATTTCAGAACAATTTGTAATGACGAAACACCACATTTCCCTTTATCTCTGGGCAAGGCTTTCTTCGTTCTCGGCAATTAATCCAAAAGCAGCCTCAGCCATGTGGGCTCAGCTCCTTGAAGATCAAAAGTGCCTGGTGCAGGTGTTAATTATGTCATTATCTTGGGCTACCCCAGGTCCCCAGCAGCTAAGGATCAGGCCTTTCCAGTTCGGACTCCCCAGAAAGGGAGATAAGCCCATGAGCAGAGTGGGAAGGCACTCTCGATGTTGTGTTTAACTCCCTACTAAGTATTTTTATTTTCTCTTTTAAATACACAAACAAAAATGAAGTTTAACATAGCATATGAGCCCACAATCATTTTGTGGATAATTTTGTGCATGAAGACCTATACTGAAGGACACTTGGCAGCTTCAAGAAACGAAGGCTCAAAGAGTCTAGCTAAACCTGAGCCGTCCTGCACAGGAGCCCTGGCCATGTGTGGGCACTGGGCATTTATAATGCCGCTGGTCTGAACTGTGATGTGCTATAAGTGTACAACACTCACTGGCTTTAGAAGACTTAATGTGATGGTAAAGAATGTAAAATTTCTCATTATGTTAATTACATTTGAAATGATAACATTTTGGATATATGGAGTTAAATAAAGAATATGATTACAATTAATTTCACCTGTTTGTTTTTACTTTTATGTGCTACTAGCAAATTTAAAATGACTTGTAGCTCACATGATAGTTCTACTGAACAACACTAGTCTCAACACCAAGGGTTCATATTTACATGGTAGAGAAGGGCAGGGGCTGCCTCCTCTCCAGAAACCAGCAGAGCCCTGGAAACCTGGGAGACTCTGGGGACCAGCAGTCAGGAGGCAGTTCCCACCCACACATTGCCACCCCATTCCCCTGCCAGTCTCACCAGCTGTGTGACCTTGACCAAGCTGTTTAGCTCAGCTTCTTCCTCTAGGTAACAGCCAGCTCACGAAGGGTGCTTTGGGAAATGGTCATGTGTTCATTCAACAGATATTTTTGTGCCAGGCACTGTGCTAGAGCATTGGGAACACAACACTGAAGCAAGGCTCTCATGGAGCTCACAGTCTCTCCTGAAAATAACGTAACAAGAGTGTACCATTTTCAGGTAAGGTATTTCAGGGGTGGTCAGGAAGAGATGATTTGAGAAGGAGCCAGCCATGAGACATCTAGGCCAAACCTTCCAGGGAGAGATAAGACAGCAAGTGCAAAGGCCCTGAGGCAGAAACCAGCTTGTGTTCAAGGAACAAAAAGGGATAAGAGAGGGGGACGGTAGAGGAGATGGGCTGGGAGAGGTAGGCAGTGGGGCAGATCATGGAGGCCTTGAAAGAAAGTGAGGAATTTGGATTTTATTCTAGGGGGATGGAAGCCATGGGAGGGGCTTTGGGCAGGGAACACAAAATGTTGAAAAACAACAGTCACTTCATTATCTCTCATGATTTCTGTACACGTGAATTCAAACAGGGCTCAACTAGGGTTCTCTCTGGCTCAGGATCTGTCATGCAGTTAGATTCAGAGCTGGTGGCTGGAGCTGTCGCCTCGGGGGCTTACTGGACATTGTTCACTTTTCGGGTAGGCTCAGGGTTTGGCCACGTGGCCTCTGTGTGGGCCAGCTTGGGCTTCCTCACAGCACAGCTCTCCACAGCCAGGCTTCTTCCACAGCAGCCGAGGGCTCCATGTGCATGCTCCAGAGCCCAGAGCAGCAGCTCCAAGCCCCTTTCACAGCTAGTCTTGGATGTCACACAATGTCATGGCCTCCATCCTCATATCATATCAGTCTAAGTGGTCCCAAGCCCACCTGGACTCTAAAAGAGGGACACAGACTCCACTCCTGGACGAAGGGAGGGGCAAGGAATGTACAGTCATGTTTTAAAACTGCCTTGAAGTTTTACAAGGATCACTTCTGCTTATTTGTGGAGAATGTACTGTAGGACAAGAGGAGACACAGGGAGACCAGTTAGGGCACTTGTGCAGTCATCTGGATGAGAAATGGTGGTGGCTTGGAGTCCAGAAGGTCACGGTGGGATGGTGAGAAAGGGACATAAAATAATATGTATTAAAGGCCTGGCCAGGTCCCTGGTGCTGTAAACACTCACAATTCTTTGCACCTGCCATTTGCTGTGGTTTGAATATGCCCACCCTAAATGATTTGAGGCTACCAACATGAGGTCACTGAGCACGGCGTTGCTGGTTGAGGTCCACTTCATCCCACTATCAGGTTGGTCCAGACTAGCCTGGCCTCTCCCTCAAATGCCAGCCCACCAGGCCATGGTCTTTGCCACAAGACAGTCATCCCCCTGTCTGCTCAGCAAGAGAACAAATTGGAAGTAGTCAGCCCACCAGTCTCCTGTTTGCAGATTCTTTACATATTTCATCATCAAAGTATTCCCCGTTGGTGGCTGCCTGGGTTCCATAGGAATGTGTGCCCACTGCAGTGGGAGAAAACAAAGGAAACCCCTTGATCATTCCTGGAAATTAAGGTCATCTCATCCAACGCCTGCATTTTACAGAAAAGGAGGTTAAAGTTACAAGTAGTCATAGAGATGAGATTTGAACCCAGGTCCCTGTACTCCACTGCCTGAGAAATGTAGGGTTCTGCAGGGAGACAGAGCACAGAAACAAAGACCCAGATGGGTCCTGCTGAAAGACAGAGTCACCCTTCGAGGGCAGGTAGAAGGTCACTCGTATGGGAATAAGCCAGAACCAATCCTCAGGGGCTTCAGCTCCGGCAGGTTGGCCCAGCCCCGTGCTCCTCCCCACCTCTCTCTGCCTCCTCACCATCCTCTCCCCTCCCCTCTCTAAACCTCTACCCTCCCCAGTGCAGATCTTGCCTCTGGAGGCTTTGATCTGAGGCTTGGCTAGGGAGGTTCCTCACTGCCTTAGGGAAGATTTTTCTGACTGGTAAAGAAGGAAGAAGACTGGTTTGGCACTGAGTTTTCCAGAAAGAAGTCCCAGTAGAGCAGGGCTGGGGAGCAGGAAGCTTGATGATCACCACAGCCTGCCAGCCTCCCAGGCCAAAGCATCAAACCCTTCCCATTACCCCATCCCCAGGGTCTTCAGGACTCATGGCCCACAGAAAGCACAGAAGTTCTAGAACAAAGAGTGTAGAGGTGGAAGGAAGGGGAGGAGGAAGATTAAGCATACTATAGAGCCACAATAATCAGAACTGTGTGGCACTTGTGTGACAAGAGACCCTAGAAACAGCTTTGTTGTGGACAAGGAATTTTGAAAGACATTGAAAGGATTGTGTATTAAATGCTGCTGAAACAGTTTACAAAAACAATCTAATTAAATCCTCACTTTACTGCCTCAACTACACACACTGAAAACATTTCAGATAGATTAATAAACTAAGTTGTTTAAAAAAGCACTTAGGGATGAACTCATACCATGTGCCTCTTGGTGTGCTGCAAGGGGAAGCACACATTACCCACAGTGTTCTTGCCAGAATTGTCCAGCCTTGATCTAGTTTGGTAGAAACAATTAGACAAATCCAGATTGGGAGACATTCCACGAAACACCTGGACCCGACCCTCAAAAATGTCATGGTCATGATAAAAACACCAGAGGGAGACTGTTCTAGACTAAAGAAGATTAGAAAGACCTGACAACTCAATGCCATGCCCAATCCTTGACTGGCTCCTGCATCCAAACCAGCCAACAGCTCAAAGGTCAGTTGGAGCCACTGGAGAAATAGTAGATTATTTGACTGTATTGACCTTAAATCCCTTGCGCGTGGTGATAGTAATGTGGTGGTGCAGAAGGACTTCCTTGTTCTTGGGAGATGCTGTGGTCCTTGGGGTAAAGTGTCATGATGTCTGTAGCTGTTTTTTCACGTGGTTGTGAGGGGAGTACAGATGACAGGTGGACAGAGAGATGGATGGATGAACGGACAGGTAGATAGAAAACAGATAGATAGAAAATTGGTGCATAGATAGGTGATGGATAGATGCATAGATAGACGTAGAGATGGATGGATGGACAGATAAACAGATGACGGATAGATAGATAGGCAGATAGAGGTACAGACAGATGAAATGGGGACAACTGGTGAACTGAGGTGAAGGGTGCACAGCTGTTCATTGCACTATCATGACTTTTCTGTAAAGTTGAAATCTTTCAAAATAAAAAGTGGTGAAAAAATACTAATTCCTATTTCCCATTTTCCCATAGTTTATCAAACTGCTAGAAGGCAGAAAACTGTCTAGAAGACAGAGCAAATCACAAATAAAAGACTAGCAGAAATGTTGTTTCACATTGGTTAAGTTAAAAAAAAAAAAAAAAAACGGGCCAGCGTAGAAATTTTAAACATCTAGTGAAAATTTAAAAGCCTAAACAAACGGAATCCTTATGTGTTGTAATTAATGTGTCAGGTGTCCATGTATACTTTTTATTTGCATATAAGTAACAAGATATTAGCCAAAATTTTAAAACACATTTCTCTATCAGGGTCTCTGTCCATGTTCTGTCCTCAGGAAACCACTGACTACGCACAGAAGGAGAATGACAACTAGGACAAACACGTAGGGGACGTTTTATTTCACCACCAATTGGCAACGTTCCCCTTGTGGGAGAGGCCCCATTGAGCCGGAGGGGACAGGGTCGTGGGGAATGTGCCTGTTGCTTTCCCAGAGTTTCTGTCAGTTGCAGTCAGACCTCGTGGTAATTTGGCATCAGGACCCTTCGAAGTGGCCGTGGCCCCTGACCCTGTAATCCCGCCTCCGGGCACCTGGCCTAAGAACATGACCCAGATACAGAAACTGCCATCGACTCTAAGAGCAGCACCATTTAAAATAGCAACAACTGGAAACAACCTAAAATCCCAGGTGCCAACAGACCTTGTTTTCTTAGCTTTTCTCCTATTGTTGGAAATCGCTTCTTCCATTCCTGTGGATGGTTACGAAGACAGTTTCATGACACCTGGAAACTCTTACAATGTGTCCCACAATTTCAGATCCTGGTTTGTTTTTTTTCACAAGCTGCACTTTCAGGGTTCCCTTATGTTCTGTGCAGACATGACACTGTTCACTGTGGGAACAGAGCGTGGAGCTGCTTGTCTGGTTTCAGATGCTCTGGAATATGTTAATATTACTTTTCTAAGCTCAGTCACTTCTACTTTAAAAGAGACCTTTGGGCATCAGAAGCCATGGCTCTAGGCTGGGATGTGGCCCAGTCAGGTCCCTGTCCCACCCACCCCTCCTCGCCTTCCCTCTAATTAACGGTGTTGCCCAGTGACCCTCCAGCCACATGAGCCAGCCCTGCCATGTCTCTGGGCCTGCTGAGCTCAGCTTCAGAGTTGGCCTCTCGTTAACTCTCTGACCTCAGGCAACTCATGTTGTGGCTCTGAGCCTCGATTTCCCTATCTAGGGAATAATGGTTCTTCCGTTCCAGGATTGTTGTAAAGTGAAATTCAGAAGTGATGTAAAAAGCTCCCAGCACATTGCAGCCCCTCGGCTGCTGCACCCGGGACCCCAACAGCCTTGTCATCAGCCTGGGCCATGTTCCTGCTGGCCCCCAGGGTGGAGCCAGGCAGGTGCAGGCACCAAAGGCTGAGCAGAGCAGGGTGGCAGGGTTGGGGTATGACCTGATGGGCTGGCATTTGGGAGAGAGGCCAGGCTGGTCTGGGTCGACAGGTATGACTGGGTGACTTGTCCTCATGGATAACAGCCAGCTGGATTACCCACTCTGCCTTCCAGGGCCCAGCAAGGTACAGGAGCAAATGGCTTCCTTGTAGAAGAGACTTCCACACACCCAGCCTGTGTGGTTGCAACCCAGCATAGGGATGGGGGCAGTGACCATGTTTCTGGAGCTGGAGGGCAGCTTCCTTAACACCAGGAGGCCATGCCTTGGGATGGTCAGGGAGAGGGAGCCTGCAAGAACCTTTCCATTGAGGCCAAGAAATGAAAGAGGGGAGAGAATGAACAAAAGAGGAAAGTATAAGAGAGGAAGAAAAGAGAATGAAGGAAAAGGAAAAACTGAGAGGGACGAGGAGGAGACAAGACCCATAAATGTCCCCACTCACGTCAGCCTTGGCCTGGGAGCTCAGGGGAGAGGGGTCAGGCGGGGAAACCTCTGTATTCTCCTGGGTAAAGTTCTGGGTCAGGGGTGATGTCCTGACTATTTAGCCTTGCTCAGGAGGACCCCTTGCTCCCTGTCATTTCCCCATCTGTGACAGTTTCCAGAGAGGAAGAGGCCCACCCCCGCCTGGGTCTATATTTAGACATCAGGGTTCTTGGCTGTAGTGACAGGAACCCAACTCAAACTGGCCCAAGGGAGCAGGGGAATGCATTGGCCCCTGAAACTGTGGGGCTCAGAACTGAGCAGCTGCAGGTGAGGCTGGATCAGGGTGCCCAGCTCTGCTTTCAGAACCAACCTCCTGTCGTCATCTCCCTCATTCTTCACCATGGCAAGATGGCAGACTGACACCGTCCCAGCCCCAAACTCTCCAGAGCTTCTAGGCTACATGTCACTGGCTTGGTCTGGGCAGGGGATGCTCCTGAGTCGATGACGTGGCTGGGGATGGGGATGCAATGCTCTGATTGGCCAGGCCTCAACCCAATGCCCAGGACTCAAGAAATGACCCTCAGCCCTCCAGGGAGATAAGAACTCCACGCCCCTCCCCACACCAGACCTGCCTGAGCTGAAGGGCTTTTCCCTCCTCGTCCAGTTGTGGGTCCCGCTCTGTCCTGGCTGGACGACCTGTGACCCCTGGCCAGCTGGAGCACTCTGTAGTGGGGGGGAAGGGGAGATTCCGGGCTCAAACCTCTGCCCTGAGTGACCTTGGGCATGTCCTTCTTCTTTGGTTCTTTTGAGGAGGGGCTTTGGGGGAGCCATGGATGAGCTTTAAGGTCCCTCCATGTCTGTGACTTTCAGGGAAGCCATTTCATCCGTGGTTGTTTTTCTTCAAAGGAGAGAGCAAAGTACTATCAGATAATCTTATCCTTGTCTTGCTTTGACCCGTGGGATACCTCCGGGGTGTGGGGGAGGCCCCACAGCCTCCTGCAGCAGGGCCACCTTGCTCCGGGGGCAGCAGCACACAGGTCGCCCACAGTGACATGCCGTCAGCACACTGCCCTACTACGCTGCCGTCAGCAGAGTGCCCACTACATGACTGAGAAAGGGCTCAGGCCCAGGGGGGGCAGACAGCTCCGCCACCCTCCCCATCAAAGGATGCAAAGGGGCTGTGCATCCTTTGACCAGTTGCTTCACCTGTCTGAGCCTCGGTGGCCTCCAAGATGATAGGGAGATAATAAAGCAGAAGTTGCTGCTGATCAGGGTTGCTTAAGGTCATGCCTGTGATGTGCTTGGCACGGAGCCAGGTGTGTGGCCCAAATGCAGCCAGTGCTATTACTGCCCAGCTGTGGAGAGGGCTGTATGAAATGAGGAGAATACACATGGGTGCTTGGCATGCAGCAGGCACTCAACAAACAGGGGTGATTCTGCCTGCAGTACAGAGGGCAATGGGAGCTCTGGTGGGGCCGCTGCCACAGGCAGCATCCTGCTCATTGCCAGGCCACATCTGTTGGTTTGGGTGACACCAGCTCCTGGTGGCCCTGGACAGCACCAAGCCAGCCCTTCCAAGCCTTTGAATATAGCCAGATCAGAGTGCACACCTCACCCTGGGAAACCCAAAATAAAACCACACAGCAAACTTTGGTGTATGCTGGAATTATTTCTAGATCTGCTGACTGTGAAGTTCTGGATATAATTATCAAAGATAATTTCTCTCTGTGTCTCCACCCCCTCTGTCTCTGTGTGAGTATCTCTCTCTGTCTCTCTTTCTCTCTCTCTGTCTCCCCCACCCCATTTCTCCTCTCTTTCTGTCTCTCTCCCCTGCTTTGATAATGCCCTAAAACACATTCACTGAACAAGAATTTATTTTGTGCCTATTATATACTATGTGCGGACCCCGTTCTAGTCACAGGAGACACAGCAGTGAACCACACAGTCCCTGCCCTCATGGAGCTGACCTTCTACAAGGTAGAGATGGACAAACCCACAAACAAGAGGCTTATCCCGTCTATTTGGTAGTTCAGCTATCTCATCTGGATGCTCTCAGCTTCAGGACATAGAAACTCAACCCAAGCTGGAACCCAATAAGGAAACTTACTGGGAAGTCCAGAGGTCGGGCTTCAGGAGAGGTCTGATCAAGGGTCTAGGTCTGCATCTCTGTGGTTCTCCAGTTCACTCGTGGCAACAAGATGGTACCAGCAGCAAGGTGGCTCCTCATTCACACTGAGCAGGAAAGAGCGAGAACATCCTCCAACGCTTTCTCACCAGACTGAGGAAGTTCTTTCTCAGAACACTGTCCTTCGCCAGAAAGGGTGAGACGTCATTCCTGGACCACCATCCAGTTCACCCCCACCCCACCCCCACCCCCCACCCCTGTCCACCACTGTGCAGAGCACCATGGCCCTGTCATGCTAATGCTGCTGGTCCCTTCTCCAGCTTGTCTGACACTCTCTCCACCTTGACATGCTTTCTTCTCTGGGTGCCAGGACCCACCTTTCTGTTTTCTAAGTCCTCCCTGGCTGCTCCTTCTCCATCTGCTTCACCAGCTCCTCCTCTTGAGGCCTCTGAACACTGGAGAGCCTGGGGCCCCCTTCCTGGTCATCCTCTCGTGGCTGAGCACCACCTCCAGGATCATGATTCTGCATCGATATCTCCAGCCCAGGTTCCTGAGCTGCAGACTCACAGGTCCGGTCTGTACTCGGCACCTCCATTTGGGTATCCAACAGACACATCGACCTTAATACAATGGAAACAGACTCCGCCGACCTGGTGCTTCCAGCTGTCCCTCTCAGGTGACAGCAGTGACACCATCCTCGCAGCTGCTCAGAACCTTGCACCTTCCCTTTCTCTCACACAGTGTATCCACTCCTCAGGAAACCTTGTTGACCCGACCTATGAGACCTCTCCCAAACCTGACCAGTGGGCACCCCGGTCCCAACCCCCACCTCTTCCTCAGGGACAACTGTCCTCCCTTCCCCCCCGCCGTCTTAGAGTGAGCCTTAAGTTTAAAATGTAAATCAGCCAGGTCACGTCTCTGCTCCAAAGTTACCCTAAGAGCTCCCGGGAGTGGGGAGCTGCTCCACCTGAGGTTGCTTGCAGGGGGCCCCCACCCTCATGCGAAACTAAGTGCTTGGTCACGTCCCAGGGTGAGTCCACCTGAAGTCCACAGCTGCTGCCCTCAGGAGGGCGGGGTGAGGGGACCCGGCTCCCGAAGGCCCCTCCCTCACCAAGCCTGGGGCCCTCCCCTGAACTACAGAGAGCTGTCCCAGGCAGATAACGGGTTATAAATAATTCTGTCCTCCCCAGACAGGCTCTCGCTGGCTAAGCTTACGTGGGCAGAAAAGCATATGAAGAGAAGCAGCCATTGGAGCCCAGAAATGCTTTCCATTAGCAAACCTCAGGGTCCAGGTCTGGCCCAGGCCCAAAGCCTGTCCAGCCCTGTTTCCCGAGAGTTCCTGGGAGGCAGGACTTCCCAGCCCCCACTTTTCAAAACCATCACGGCCTTCTGACTGTATGTATGGCTCCTCCTGGGCAGCACTGCCCTGTCGGATGAAACCAGCTGGAGGGGCCTCTGGGGACCTCTGAGCGTCCAACAGAGACCCCGGAATTCCAGAGAGGCAGTGGCGTCCTGTGGGTGAGGGCAGCTCAGGCACTTGGATGGCCCAGGTCCAACTTCGGGCTCAGTCTCTTTCTAGTGTGTTCTGTGGATGTCATGTTACCATTCGAGTCCTCAGTCTCCCAGAAGTGATAACAGTTGCTGTGATAGTTCTCTATTGCTGCATAACAAATTACCCCAAAACTGAGAGGCTCAAAAGAACACAGATGTATTACTCCACAGTCCTGTAGCTCAGGCGTTTAGGAACATCTTAGCTGGGGCCTCTGTTGGCTGAAGCTGCTGAAGGCTTGACTAGAGCCCGAGGATCTGCTAGGAGGCTTCCGTTCCTTGCCCCACGGCTACTTGAGTGTCCTCACAATGTGGTGGCTGGCTTCCCCCAGAGCAAGGCTGAAGCCACAGTGTCTTTTAAGACCTTTCCTTGGAAGTCCCACTTCACCATCTCCACAACGTCCTATTGTGGCTCCTGAAGCCACTTAGACCAGCCCTACTCCATGTGGGAGAGAACTACAAGGGCATGAAAACCTGCAAGTGGGGTTCACTAGGCACCATGGCTGAGGCTGGCGGCCACCCTTGTCTTCAGGTTGTTGTGAGGATTAAATGAGCTACGGCACAGAAGTGCTCACCCAGTGCCTGGCACAGGGGGGTTTGCTCTGGGCACCCCTCAGCCTCTTCTCCTCAGAGGAATTTTCAGTGGCCTATAAGCCAATGTGGCTTCCAAGAGGTGGGCTCCTGTGAGCCTTCCAGAGTCGGGGGGAGGCAGCAACTTAAGGGAGCTGCGGTGTGGCAGGCAGGAAGGAGAAGCCTTGTTAGTGGAGGGGATGCATCCTTCTGGGAGGTGGGAGCCCCCGGGATGGTGAGCCTGCTTATCACCCTCCTGAAGAGATCCCCTGCCCAAAAAAGACACCCACCCACTCAGCTCCCCAGATCCCCCTAGCCTGCCCCGTAGCCTCCAGTGGTTTGAGGAGAGGGTACCCCGCACACCTGCCCCATGCCTCCAGCCCCCGGCGGGAGAACAAGCCCACCTGCAGGGCCAGAATGCCTGAGGCTGGATCCTGGCTTGGCCACTTATTGCCCACGTGACATTGGCCAAGGTCTTAACCTCACTGAGCTTCAGTGTCCCAAGCTTAAAATAGGGACGATAGGACCTACATCCAAGGGGTGTCAAGAGGAGTAACTGAGTTAATTTACAGGAAGCAGTCAGAACAGTGTCTGCACAAAGTTGGCACTAATGAAACCAGTGCTTGTCAGGTGAAGTACAAAGAAACTGGCCAAGGCCCTTCCCTCACGTGGCTCCCCTCCCTTTGTTCCCGGCAGCCGAGGGGTGGGAGCAGAGAGCTCCCCCACCGGGCTCAGAGGACACCGCTGCCAGGGCATCCTGAGCGGCCTCCCAAAGGCCAGGCAATGAGTATGGACACCCCAGCCAGGCCCTGCCTTAGGCAGTTGTATGCCGAGCTGCAATGGAGCAGGACCTGAGACGGCTCGGCCATCCCCTGTACCTTGAGTTACCAGCCCATGCTTGACTGGAGGCCTGCAAAGCTGGGCTTGTGGAGGGAGCCCCTTGGTCCAGGGGTCAAGGAGGAATCTGAGAAGGCTTCAAGGAGGAGGTGGCATTTGAGCGGAGCCTTGAAGGACAGCAGCCAGCGGCAGCTCTCCCCAGGCCAGGAATTTTCTCTTCCCTTCCAGCCCTGCCCCACCCATCTTATCTCACTCTTAGGGGAGCTGGATCCCAGGGACCTTCCTGAGAAGAGCAGCTTGGGCTGGTCCCCTCCCCTGCCCTGCGGGCTGGGGTGTATCATCAGTCTGGAATGCACTTTCAATTCCTCCTCCCCCTCCTACCCCTCCCCCTCCCAATGCCAGCCCATCACTTCCTGACCCATCTGGGCCAGCCCAACAGACGGGCCCCAGAGACTCTGGGAACCCTCAGGACCTCCCCGTCACCCCAGGAGGTGGGGACTGGAGGGACAAGGCACCTTCCCAGGCAGGGGGGAAGGGTTTCCTCCAGACTCTCCCACCAAACCAGCCTGATAGCGAAACAGCACTCCCTCTCAGCCACCCTGAGGTTCAAGGGAAGGGAGCATCAGGGCTGCTGCTGACATCTAGGAGGGGCCAGACTTGCTTAGGGTACACAGTGAGATGGTGACAGAGGTCAGGCCCGGAGCTGCCCATGACCCTCCTCTGCAATTTCAAGTCCCCTCTTGGGCATTATTTCTATACTCTCAGGGTTCTACCAGGAAGCAGCTGAGGAGGACCTCCTGCTTTCCTGGTGGCCTCTGGGAGGAAGGGGCAGCTGGGACAATGCAGCTCAGCAGAGCATCCCACCCACTCCCGTCTCTGCTGGTGATGGGATTCCTCGCGGGGAGGGGGGTCAGCATTCTATGGTTTCCCAAGCCCTTTTGCCCCTGTTCACTTTGGTGGCTCCTACAAGCCTCTCCGTAGCTGGGCCGAGCTCCCTTGGCTTTGGCCCCAACTGGGGGCTGGACAGGTGGGTGCGGCCTAAAGGTGTTTCCAGCAGGCCAGAGTCCGAAGGAGGCCGGGCTCCCCCTCCACCCCTGCAGCCCTGCCTTCCCACCTCCCCATCCCTCAGACTGGCCTCTTGTCCTGGCTCACCCTGCCCCCCAGGTGGATTCCCAAGAACTGTCCTCAAGGTCAGCAGGAGAAATGCCTGTATCCATCAGACAGCCCAGAATGACGGCAGCACCCAGCCCCCACCACACAGGGCCCCCGACTCCACAAGGCCTTAAACTCAGAGCAGCCGGTCCCAGTCACCCTCCCAACATGGTTCTCAGACATTCCAGGGGCTGCCAGGTGGTTCCTGCCAGTCTTGCTACACAAGGGCACAGGTCTCCCTGCTGACTTGGAGGGGTGCCTCCCAGCTACAGATGGCACCCACCCAGGGACAGGGCATCAGCTGAGCTGGTGCAGCCTTGGGCAAAGGGCCCCAAATGCCTCTTCCCACTGACACTCAGGGGCGGGGCAGAGCTTCCCAGCCAAGGTGTTCGTTCCTGGTGGACTGTTTGGAGTCAGGACACCTGGCTGGTTCTGGCCAGTTCTGCAGCCTGTCCCAGGAGATGCTTCTGAAGCTTTTAGGAGGGGGAATTCAGGGAAGGGTCTGGGTGGGGGCTGGGTGTGCAGCTGTCCCCTGAGAGGGAGGAATGTGTTTCCAGGGTAACTGGCAGCTTCCCTTCACCTGCATTCACCTGGCCTTGGGAGTTGCAGTCCCCCTGCCTGGACACTCCTTGGACCTTCCAGTGTCATCCTCCAGCGTCCTTCCTGCCCTGGGACTGTCCCTGACTGCCCCGGCTGCAGCCCCCACCCACCCCACCCTGTCTAGGCTGTTTTATCACAGAGCTCTGGACTCCCTCATGCCTTCTGTGTGTCGTCTCCCTGCTCCACCCGAACGGGGGCTCCCGAGGGCACAGCCATCACCCCATCTGCCACTGAGCCCCCGATGCTGACACTGTGAGTACCTGTGGGATGGCGCCAGCGCTCAGGTGTATTTCCACACAAGCAGTTGAGGGCAAGTGCTCAGGCCCCTGCTCAGCCCCACAGTCTCCCTGATTTTCAGCCTAGAAGTGGAGGTGCACAGAAGAATGGCCTCAAGGATAGGTTCTGCTGTGCCAAGGGGCATGCAGGGGCTGGTCAGCTGTACCCAGCCTCCTGACACAGCACTGGGGACGGCAGGGCCAAGGAGACAGGTGTGAAAAGCCGAGCCACTGTCCAGCTCACACAGCCAGCACGTGGCACAGTGGGCAGTGACCCCCAGTGGTGCTGCCCACTGCTCCACACTGCCTCTGCACACCCCCAGGTTTCTTCGGTGGCCTCTGGGGGTCTGCCCTGCATGGAGGGAGGGGACTCCAGGGCAGATGTGGCCACCCTCTGAGGAGGAACCTGGCTAGGTCCTCTGGGGTGGTGGCCTGGCCCATAAACAGGAAGGTTTTATGACCCAGTGATAGGCAAAGCTGGCTGGGGCAGGCCTGGGCTGGATCCCAACATAGCTTCAGGGCCAAGAAGACTCTGAGTGGGAACAGGAGGGTGGAGTCTGGGGAAGGAACTCAGGAAGAGCCCTCTGGAACCCCCCTCCACCCCCAGCCCCCGCCCCCAGCCAGGCCCGACTCCCTCGAGGCCTCACCTCCTGTGTGGCCTGATGAGTTACTTCTCTCCTCCTGAGCTCAGTCTCTTCATCTGTAAAAGGGGTCTGCAGGGCTACTGGGTGGACTCAACACAGCAGGGCCTAATGGCACTTAGCTTAGGCCGGCACAGCTCAGGCTGTTCTGTGCCTACCAGGAGAGCAGCCACCACCACCTTGGAGGAAAGGTGCCCGCCTAGGGCAAGACGGTGGGGAACGGGAGAAGGTGGGGAGCCCCTCTCAGCTTGGGCATGCTCACTGAGGGTTGGCTGAGTGAATGAATGGATGAGTGAGTGAGTGATGAGGGGGCGGGGCAAGCAGTGAGGGTGGCAGCCTTGTCTCCTCAGTGGCATCAGGGCCACCTTCATGGGACGCCTCACCCTCCTTCGAGGCTGGCGCCCCAGCACGCGATGAGTGCATCATTGCAGGGATCAGCGACCCCTCTTAGGGTCTGAGAGCCCCTACTAGTGAGCCCCTCCCCACAGGCAGCGACCAGCACTCCCCCACTCTTGCTCCTGGGCACAAACAAGGGGTCCTCAACTCAAAGACCCTCAGCGTCTTTCCCTCTCCACCTGCCCTCCTACATCACAAAGGACAATCCAAGCTCTGGAGCAGGGGCTGCCTTATCCCAGGTCACTGCCAGGATCCCCCTCCCACTCTTCAGCACCCCAAGCACCTTTCGGGGGTCCAATGCCCTGTTTACTGAGCACATGCTACCTGAGAGGGACTGCAGACCCTAACTGATGGGAGGCTTCCACACCCGCAGGCAGGTTGCATTCGATACCAGAAGGTTCCTGGCCTCCCCACAGCTCCAGGAACCTCCCTGCTGCCTGCCAGCCTGAAGCTGCTGGGGCACCAGTGCTGGGGAGGGTGAGGCTGGGCCTTCCCGTCCAACACTCCACTAGGATGAGACACTCAGAAACCCCACACCCACGCACCAGTGGTCCCAGACTCAGAGGCCCCCACCTCAAAGGCCCCAGATGCCTCTATGTGTTTTTTCATGCCACAGACATCTCTGGATTGCTTGTGGTGTCAGGCTCCGGGCAGCGACGGAGGAGTGAGTAAGACAGACTCCCAAGCTCAGTCCCCAGGGTGTGGTCACAACCTTGGGCCAGAGGCATCCAGGGGCCACATGCCACCCAGTCCCTGGCCAAGCCTCACCCCCTCCAGAGGGACCATTCACATGAAAACAGCAGGCCCGTGATGGGACCATCATCTATTAAAGGCTTTCCTTTAATTTGGGGAATTTTCACCTGGATTATCTAAATTCATGAACTTTTCCTATCGTGATTCATTTAGTCCTATAGAAAAAATTAAACCTAGGCGTTCCTAGGAACTTTCATGTATAATCAGGACTTTTTCCTTCTGAAGCATATGCAATTTGCTTGAGTGTGTTTGGAAACAATGATAATCCAACCAAAAGCACAATAACAAGTTTTCTTCTGACCTGGGGAGCTTGGAGGAGAGAAGTGTGGGCCTGGGGGACCACAGTGGGGTCCAGCCTCGGCTCTGGCACCCCTGCAGTGACCTGGCACAGTCCCCTCTCTCTCCGGGTCTCAATTTCCCTGCCCTATGTAAGGTTTCTGGGGCATCTTGATGCAGCAATTCAATTCATTCCGAGCTAAGATATCCCTGTAAGAACTTTTGTCTGTATTTAGAGCCGATCACACATTCATTCAACAAACATTTGAGTGCCCACTGTGTGTGTGTGTGTGTGTGTGTGTGTGCGCCTCTGTTCTTAGGGCTGGGGAACAACTGTGGATAGGACTGACAGGGCCCCTGTGCTGGAGAGATACACTCCCTGGTGTGAACTGAACAGTTGGCCTATGTCCACATCGTGAGCACCCAAGATCGCAAGAGGGCATCTGTCCCTAGGACCTAGAGAGCTGATCAGAGATGCAGAACACAGTGCAATGTGCTTTGCTGCCTGCTGATCCCTGACCAAAGCCCATTTGGGTCAGGATGGTGTTCTTGGAAACCAGAGGGGGTGGGGGTGGCAATATTAAAACATCACCACAAATCCTCTGATATGTCTTCTGTCAGCAGGTGGAGTCTGTGCTCTCTTGGATCCAGGTAGGCTGGAATCACATTGACCAGTAGAATGTGCTGGAAGTGAACTATATGGCTCTGAGACTAGGTCATAAAAGGACATACAGCTTACATTAAGTTGGCCGGAACCAACCTGCTCCTGGAGCCTCCAGCCACCATGTAGGACACCAAGCTCTGCTGAGGCCACCATGCCATGAGGAAGCCTAAGCCACCCACTGGGGGAGGCCTGGTATGGATGTTCCATTCAGGGTGCCCAGCTGTGCCCAGACTTCATGTCTTCCCAGCCCAGGCTGCAGACATCATGGAGTAGACACACCACCCTTGCTGGGTGCTGTCTGAAGCCTCCGCCTGCAGAATCTGTAAGATCATATGGACTCTTATTAGCTGTGTGGCATCAGGCAAGTGTCTTAACTTCTCTGAGCCTCAATTGTCTCATCTATAAAGTGGGAATAATAATATTTGCCTCTCGGGGTTAGATGTGAGCATGAGTTGAGATTGTATATGTAGAGCACTTAGAATAGGGCCTGATGCAGAGGAAACTCAGAGATTTGGAGCTATTGTCCCCGTCTTGGACACTTCAGCTGGTGATGAGTTCTCCCCTTCCTTCCTCCTACTCCCTGTGGCTGGCTTCTGAGATTTCCCAAATGAGGAACACTCAGGTACTGCTCAGGGGCCCCCTGTTTTGTGGAGGAGACTAATGAGGCAAATTAGGTGAACTTGTAATTCTGCATTTTAACCAGCACACCATATACCAGTCCTGACAGTGTGGCAGGTCACAGATCACCAGGCTCCTTGTCAGATGTGTTCCTGAAATACACAAACCTGATTTTTTTCAACTGCAAAAGTAAAAAGAACGTTTGGCCAAGGAGGTTGGTGAGGGGGCTAATAGTCCGAACTGTAAGGGACGTCTCCAGTGGAATAGCACAGGGCTGTCCCAGAGGGAGGCCTGCTATAGGAAGGCTTGTCCTGGAGCAGACCCCTTGCTGGGATCGACAGGGGTGGGGGGAACAAGGTGGGGGAAATGACCAACCAGTGACCTTCTGCCTGGCTGAAGAAAAGTCCTATACATGGATTTAAAAACTCAGGGTCAAGGGTTTGGATCCCTGTACTGGCCGGCTGCCAAAATAAACAAACAAAACAAAACAAAACAAATCCACTGTACACATGCAAGATCTGACTTTGTTAGTCAATTCCCATGAAGAGGTTCTGAGGGCCTTGGTGGCCCACAAGCACACCATGGCCTCTGGGCTCAGATTGAGAGGCTCAGTGAAGACCTCCCTGCCCTTGGGACACAATTTAGAACTAAGCAAGATGAACCCTTGAAGAAGGGAAATCCTTTGACCAACTGAAGCTGGGGCTGGGGCAGAAAAGTTAGTCACCAGCTTCCTAATTTGGTCATATCCCATGAGGCAAGAACACTCCAAGAGGGGAGAGAGAGGTCAGCGTGGTTTGTGGCATCAGGAAAAGCTTCCTGGAAGGGGACAGGAATAAGCTGGATTCAGGATGCAAGGGCAGACCCCAGACCCCATTTAGATCTGAGATCAGAGACCAGAGCCCTCATGGCCCGACTGCAGCTGCTGTGGGAAGGCTTTGAACAGCTAGGCCCAGAATCCCTGGAGTCACCACTGCCAAGGGCCTCCTGGGCTTGTCCCCAGACATGAAATCACCACAGGCCCCATGTGGTGGGGCCTGCCCATCTCCCCAGCTAGGAGGCCCGGCAGGGAATTCCCTGACTTAACAATGAGTCACCACCACCTGGCTGATTCAGCCACCCTGAGCCAGGGGGAGGTGAGGCTGGGACTGTCCAAGGTCTGGAGGGGCCTCAGCCAAGGTCATGAATTGAAGGCCACTTGTCCCAGCAGAGCATGTGGGGCCAGCACCACTGTGTGACCTGGGGCCCTTAGGCCCATTTTACAGATGGGGAAGCTGAGGCTCAGGGAGGTCCACACTCAAGGCTCATGTTGACAGCTGGATGTGGAGCTCAGGACGACCCAAGCAAAGCCAAACAAGAGGGTGCAGCAAGAGGGGGTTCTATGGCCACCTGATGGCTTCTGGACCCAACAAAGAGTATGTCCTCTTGCAAATCTTTTGGCCTGAGTTCCACCCTCCAGAAAATTGTCTCTCTGGGGGAGCTTGGCTATCTCCCAACTGCCAGAAACTCTCCTACGTCGCTAGTGGAGGGAGACACAAAATGGTGTGGCCACTTTGGAAGAGGGTTTGACAATTGCTCACCAGGTTAAACACACACTTACCATGCGATCCAGCCACCCCATGCCTCAGTGTCGACCCAAGAGAAGTGAAAACATATGTCCACGCAATGACTTAACCCATAGTAGCTAAAAACTGTTAACAACCCAGATGTCCGCCAACAGGTGAGTGGATCAGCAAACCATGTCCCCCCATCAGCGATAAACAAGGCGGATGAACATCAACAATGTTTCTCTGAATGAAAGAACTCAGACACAAGAGAGGACATACTGTGTGGGTGGGGTTCCATTTATATGAAGTTTTGGAACATACAAAACTAGCTAGGGGGGCAGGAAGCGGGCCGGCAGTCACCTGGGGCAAGAGGAGGGGGGATTGGCTGCAACGGGCGGGGGGAAGGTTCTGGGGTCTCGGTTGTGGTGGTGGTTACACAGTTTGTTTCGCCCCCTGAAGGACATCGGGGTTGTTTCCAGCTTGGAGCTACATGAATAAAGCTGCTATGAACATTTGTGCACAGGTTTTGTGTGAGCACATCTTCATTTCTCTGGGATAAATGCCCAAGAGTGCAATTGCTGAGTTATATGGTAGTTGCCCGCTTAGTTTGGCTTTTTGTTTTTTTTTTAAAGAAACTACTGTTTTCCAGAGTGGCTGTACCATTTTATACTCCCACCAGCAATGTGTGAGTGATTCTGTTTCTCCGCATCCTCGCCAGCATGGGGTGTTGTCACTATTTTTTATTTTAACCATTCTGATAGATGTGTGGTGGCATCTCGTGGTGGTTTTAATGTGCATTTCCCTAATGGCTAATGATCTGAGCATCGTTTCATGTGTTCACTTGCCATCTGTAGATCCTCTTTGGAAAAGGGCCTCTTCACATTCTAATTGGATCATTTGCTTTTTTATTGTTGAGTTTTGAAAGCTCTTCATATATTCTAGATATTAGTTCTTTGTGGGATATACCGGGGTAGTTCAAAAAGTTTGTGGAAAAATAGAATTAAAAGAGAATATGAATCTTTCCATGAACTTTTTGAAGTATCCACATATGGTGAGAAAATATTTTCTCCCAGTCTTCTCATCTTTGCAAGGTCTTTGGCAGGGCAAAAGTTATTTTGTTTTTTGTTTTTTAAGATGCTAGGTAGGACTGGCCAGTTAGCTCAGTTGGTTAGAGCACAGCCTTGTAACGCCAAGGTCAGGGGTTCAGATCCCCAAACTGGCCAGCTGGCACAAAAAAAAAAGATGACCAGTAAGGGTATCTTAACCCTTGACTTGGTGTTGTCAGCACCACAGTAATCGGCCATCCCTATATAGGGATCCAAACCCATGGCCTTGGTGTTTTATCAGCACCACATTCTCCCAAGTGAGCCACAGGCTGGCCCCAGGGCAAAAGTTTTTAATTTTGGTGAATTCTAATTTGTCAAACTTCTCTTTAATGGATTGTGTTTTTGGTGTCAAGTCTAAGAACAATTTGGCAAGCCCTAGATCCTAAAGATTTTCCTTTTTTTAAATAAAAGTTTTATAGTTTAATGTTTACATTTAAATTTTGAGTTAATCTGATCTGTTTTGAGTTAATTTTTGTATAAGGTATAAAACTTAGGTCAAGATTCTTTTTTTTTTCCTGGCATGCAGATGTCAGAGCCTGAATTTCCCAGTCTCTCTTCTTCAACTCTTATTTACTTTTATTTATTTATTCAAATATTCCTTGCAGGCCCTACTCAGTGCCCTGGACTGTGAGAGCTCCTGGGGACCCACAGGTGAGTGAGCGGGCCACACCTGCCCTGCATCCCCAAGTTTACCGTTCAGAGGCTGAATGGGCCCTGACCCTGGCCGCTCCTGGACCCCTCCCAGAAGCAGCCTCTGGATCTGGGTGTCCACATCAGGGCCCACAGAGCAGCCATAAGGAACAGGGCCACCCCAGGACCATGGCAGGGTGTGAAGTCAGGGTGCTGGGACGCTATCCGCTTGGCCATCCCCAAGACACTATGGGTGGGAGTGGCCCCACAACATGACCCACATTTATACTTATAACATTGAAATGAGAATGTTTGGGATATATTGGTTTACAGAAAGTAGAAGGGTGGCTATGAGGGGCTGGGAGGAGGCAGAAGTGGGCAGTTAGTGTTTAATGCGCATGTAGTTTTGTTTGAAAATTCTGCAGATGGACGGTGGTAATGCCACTGAGTTGTACACTCAAAAATGGTTAAAATGGTAAATTTTGTGTTGTGTATTTTACCACAATAAAAAAAGAAAAAAACCCTTATCCACAAAAGATTTCAGACAAAAACCTCTCAAGTCGGGAAGAGGTACCTCATTGCACATTTAATAGTTCATGCATTATCAGAGCAGAGATAAATAGGGGCAGGGCTTACAGGTCCACAGAGACATCCACAGGCAAAGGCAGGACAAGGTGGCATGGCCAGGGCTGTACTGAGGAGGGGGCGTTTGTTACCATCAGTGGGGGAGAGTCTGCAACATGTCACCTCAGACCAAGGACAACCTCCCCTGGACGTGCATAGCAGGAGCAAAATTAGGTTAACTGCATTATTTCATTTGTATTCCAGGTCACCCAGAAGCTACTATGACACTCTCTGCACTCACCCGAACCCCTTCAGGCCAGGCTAGCTCACAGTATCATCATTGGATTGAAGGTATATTTGGGGGGACAAGTCAATTGATGCTGATGTAGGGTGTGGGGCCCAAGGCTAGTTTGACATATATTTTTTCTCTTACATCAGAATAGAGGCTTGGATAATGAATTGTGCATGTTTCCTGGAGGCTGGACATATCTGTTGGAGAATGATTCAAAGGGGATTCTGGTCCTTACAACTTTATCCAGAATGTGTTTTAGAAATCTGCCCCTCCCTTGCAAAGTCTCCAAGAAGCTACTGACGTTGTCAGAGGTTCCCCTGACTCCGAGAGAACAGTGACCCAGAGCAGTGCTCACTGAATCTTGGAAAGTCCCCAACTCGAATGTGTTTCCTTCCTGTTCTGGGCGTCTGCCCAGTGAGGGACCCACGGACTCTGCCAATTGCCCCTGAGTGTCTGGTCAGTGTACCCAACCCACCTTGGGATGGACCTTCCAAAAAAGGTGAGGACAAGCCACTGAAATCATGCCAGCTCCTCCCAACATCCCATGCAAGCACGGGCCAACCTGGGGGGGCGTCATTCTTCAGCCAAATGGTAGGACCCCAAGGCAGGACCATGACCATCTCCTCTCCAGCTAGAGGCAGGGACCAACCTAATAACCCAGAGGCCCTCAGACCCAGCATCCTCAGTCCTCAACAGGCCCCTCTGAGAGGGGGTGTGTGGCAGGCGCGGAGCAGAGTACACACTTCAGGGAGGGGCCGCGACCCTCTTTCTTCAGCCTCATCTTCTTGCTTTCAGCCTGAGTGTCGTTTTGGGGACATTCCCCTGGGACACAATCTATCCCATACTTGGACCTAGCTCTGGTGAACCTGACATCACAGGGTCTGCAGGGCCCCAGGGGTGACGTCCTGACCCCGTTCTGGGGAGGAGAGCTACAAGGGTGGCCACAGCCCCTCATCCTCCTAGGGGATAAGGGTCTCCCCAGAAGACTTGGGAAGGTTAGAATGAGTCCCAAAGGACAAGGCCACAGAGGCTGACGGGGAGGGAGGTGTGTGGGAAGGAGCTCAGTCTGTCCCTTCCTTGGCCTTGGGATGCATTTCGTTGGCTTGCCCTTTGTTTTTGAAATGCACAAACTGATTATTTATTCCAAAAAGTGAGTCCAGAGGAAGGGGGCAGTCTCCACACCACCAGGACGCCAGCCCACCTGGCCTGCCATCTCCCCGCCCGCCGCTCCAACGCCCCAGACACAGACGAGCAGGTCACGGCCACCACACAGGAAGGCCGGGCTGCAGTGGGCCGCGGCTCAGACGGTCAGGGAGATGAAGCTGTTGTAGCGCTGGATGTTCCTCTTGAGGATCTCGGAGCAGGGGCCCAGCACGCGCTCGAAGCGGGGCCGGTCCAGCTTGACACACTTGAGGGGTCCTCGGGCCACCACGGTGGCCGCACGGGGCCGGTTCAGCAGCAGCGCGATCTCCCCTGGGAGGTCAAGAGAGAGAGGTCAGAGCCTGGCTCCAGGGGCCGGAGGCTGTGGCAGGACAGTTTTGTCCAGGGCCCCCTGAAAATGCTCTCCTTCCAGGGATGCTGGATTTAGGAAAAAGAACAGCAGCAAACACCAAGATGCCAGGTGAACTTGAATTCCAAATAAACCTATATATATATATATATATATATATATATATATTTAAATATAAGGAAGGCTCATGAAATACTTGGGATATACTAACAAATTATTCATTGCTTATCTGAAATTCAAATTTATCTGGGCATTGTCCTGCATTTTGTCAGGTAACCCTACATGCAACAGGCACTGTGGTATGTGCACAGGCCTCCCTCAGGACCCAGCCCCTCAGCTGTGGAAATGCTGGCAGCCGATGGCTCCGCTGCTCCCTCCCCTAAAGTCACATCCTTTCTGGAGCAGCCCCACGTCAGGCCCTGGGATCTCAGTTTCAGGTGACACTGGCTGAGGCCTCTGTTTCAGCCACACTGTTGCTCAGCCTGTCTCCCCACAGGGCCCATCCTGAGAGTCCCCAGGAACCCCCCATGCAGCTCCCCACCTCGGGGGCCCTTTCTGAGACTCTGAATGAGACAGCCTGAGGGAGGGGACACCTGACTCACCGAAGTAGTCGGAGGGCCCGAGACGGCCCACCTCCACGTACTCCTCGTTGGGGGATCGGCGCTGCAGGACGGATGCCGTGCCCTGTGGAGGCCGAGGAGACACATGAGAGCTGGCCAGGCCAGGGCCTGCAGGGTCAGGGGGGGTCACCCAATGAGGAAGTCACAAAATGAGAGGTCACTCAGTGAGGGGTCATGCAGTGGGGGATTCATGAAGTGGGAGGGTCAGACGTGGGGTCAGAAGGGTGGCTGCCTGAATTCCTGCCTCCGGCTAGCTCCTTTCCTTTGTGCTGCTGCCACCAATTCTAAACTCAATTCCACTGGTTTTTCCTCTTTGTGGGCACATGTATGGCCACGGGATCTGAGCGCCATGTGTGACATGGCCAGGCCAGATGCACCTTCCCAGAGACCACCATCCTGTCTTGGCCCCCATTTTTGTTTAGATACACAGCTCCTCCCAACTCACCAAGCATCCAGTGCATTTCTGGGGGTGGGCGGCAATGCTGCAGGTAGGAAACTCTGGGGATGTTTCCCGAGGGGTCAGTATCTTTGTCACGGGCTGCCAGCATTTTAAACTGACCTTGGGTTAACTCTCAAGGACTGGGAGTATGTCTAGTCATACCAGGGGCTCCCCAGGGACAGGGGAGCGTGGTCTCAGGGTCACACACAAAGCACCCTGCTGACCCCCCGAACAAGGGAGCAGGTGGGGGTCTCCAGACGTGCCAGCTCAATGATTAACACAGAGGCTGTGGGCAGAATATCACAGGGCCATGCTGGGGAATGCGTTACACATGACAGATTCAGCCTTCGGATGGCGGGACCCAGAGCCAAGGGCAGCCTGGGTGGCTGAACGTTCCTCACACTCTACTCGTCCCCTTAGGAGGCCCTGGGTGTGGGAAACCATGGCCTATTATGGAGAGATTATGGGCTTGGGCATGAGTGTGGGTTGTGACCCCAGACCCCGCCTTGGCTGCTGTGTAACTTTGGGCCAGTCCTTTTCCCACCTGAAACTATTTCCCCACCCGTAACCTAGGAATCAGCCTGTCTGCACTGCATAGGACTGTTGTGAAGATTAAAAGAGAAACTTTCTACAAACAACCCAGTAAAAACAGTCATTTTTTAACACCAAACACCTCCAGCAGGTGTTAATAAACAAGTCAATCCACAGCTCAAACAAAGGCTTCCGAATGTAACTCCGAGCCTCACCCACACTGTCTAGTCCCCAGTCCCCGGAAGAAGGGCCCTTTATCAACCACAACACCACACAAGTGTGGGTGCTGTCACCATCCCATTTTATAGCTGAGGAGACTGAGGCCCAGGGAGGTTGAGGCGCCTACAGCCTGATCCTCCAGGGTTCTGTTGTCCACGTTATTTGGGTTCCAGGGCCCACTTATCCACAGCCCTGGACAGCCTGGCACCCTCCCACAGCAACTCGCTGGGCGTGAAACAACATTTCATTTCAAGGTGGGCTCAGTTCACTCCAGCTCACCCAGACCCAGCCTCATAAAACACTGGCCAGGCTGTGCCCAGGTTAATGAGTAACTCCCACCTCTCCACAGTCTGGGAGAGACGTGAGTCAGGAGACCCTGCTGGTGCCCGCCGTGCCTGGAATCCCCAGGCACCAATTGGCAGCCCCCTGAGAGCGGGATCCCCTGTCCCAGCCCCCCAATCTGGCCATGGGGCCACTTGGCTCTCAGGCTTCTGCCATGTTTATGAATCCCGCTGATGGATGGAGCAAGATGTGTAAACAACAGACAGCTCAACTGAGCGCTGCTGCCGCCGCGGGCAGGAAGGGCAGCATGGCGCGTGCCCTTGGCTGGGCGGGCGCCCATGACTCGGACCCAGGCCCAGAGCCCTCAAGGGACAGGAGCCGAGAGCCCCAGAGAGAGGAACGGGATCCTGGTCCCCCACCCACCAGCACAGCTCTCGGCTTAGCTCCTCCAAGTTGCCTGAACTTCGGATTACCTGTCTTTTAAAGTCTCCGTTGGAGAATTCAGCGTGACAAAACCCGTGCGGTGTTTAGCTCAGGACAGAACAGGTCAAGCTCTCGATATGTGAGAACTGCTGTGAGAGGCATTTTTGTCTTAATACCCCATTACACTGACTTGATTGTGTTTTACAGTTATAGCTTTGTATTTGTTACATATATAATTTATGTGCCTTTTGTTCCCATTTTTAACAAATTTCCGTTTTATAACTGGGATCATTTTCTTCTTTCAGAATCCAGGTGATAGACCTAAAGGCTTCTGGTGTACAGAATTACTCACTGAAACTCAGGCTAGAAGCAATATTTAGATGCTTTGACCCAAATATCTAAAACCCAACTTGAAGTTGTTCAAGACTAACGAAGGCAACCTGTCCCACAGAACCAGAAGACTGTCGGGACAGCTCAGAGATGTGTCCAGGGCACAGGCTTGTTTTCATCTCCTGCTCTGGGGCCTCAGTGAGCTGCCCCATCCTCGATCAGGTCCCTTATGGTGGCATAGAAGCTGCCATGGTTCCAGGAGTCACCACATGCCACCCCAACACCATCGACAGAAGAAGAGAACCTACTTCCTCCTGCAAGTTTCTCCTCGCCAATGAGAAACCCTCCTGGAACCCCCGGAACCCCTCATTAGCCAGAGCAGGTCTCATGTTCACCCTAAACCAATTGCTGGGAGAGGGGATGGGACCTACATGATTGGATTTACCCCGCTCTGGGGAGGGGGCTGAGGATTGGGGTTCTGCGGGCAAGAAAGAGGCAGGGATAGGTCTGGGCAGGCCACCATGGGGTGAGCTATGCTGACCGTTCACCTAACTTGTCACCACCTTATCATTTATCACACTGCCTGGATGCAAAGACATGTTTTTCCACACCTTATCATCTATGGACCCAGAAGCATCTTGCCATCAGTGTTGTCTCAAAGCATTTCCTGATGGCACAAAAGTAACAGTGTATCTTATAACCGATGGCACATTGGATGAGATAAGATACATTACCACGTGGAGAGATTGTTTTTTTTCAATTGGGAGCATCCTCACCCTTCACACATCTTGATATGAAAGAATGTACAACATGAGCATCTTCGGGCCTGACTGCCTGAAGCTCTGGACAGCTTTGGTTTTCAAACCTCTTGTCTTCTCCTCCAGCCCAGCCGGGAAGGGATCTACCATGCCCCGGGCAGCTGCACCCCAGGCTTGCACACGTCCCCTTTCAGAGCCCCTATGTGTGGTGGTGGTGATGGAGAGACATCGCTTTCTACATTCCACAGAAGGAAACCTGGAAAGGTTAAGCAACTCGGCCAAGGCCACACAGAGGTGGGGCTGGCCGGAGTCCCATTATCTCCCGCAAAGAGATGATGTTGGTCCCACACTCACTGCACCTTCATCGGCACCTGACGGCTCCCGACCACCTGTGGCAGATGGCCAGCCTCATCTGACACGTGTTCACACGACCTGTTGCTGAAGAGGAATGCTGCAGTGATTCAGCAGAGTGTGGAGCCTCAGGAAGCAGCCCAGGTGGCGTGGACATGCAATGAGGCTGGCCCGTCCGCAATGCACTCCCGGTGCCACTCGTCCAGGCGGCTCAGTGGCCTCCCTCCAACTTGTTCCTGCAGCCCTGCTGGTCCCTACAAAGGCTCCTCTCCAGAACACAGCTGCTCTCGGCTCACACTGTTGGCCAGCTCAGCCCCTTCCAGGCACCTCTATCTCCTCTGGTAGCTCCCCGGGAGCAGTAGGGACACTCTACTCCTGGCTGGCTCCAAGCACCCAGAAGCCCCCAACCCACCCTGTATCCTGTGGCCTTTGTAAGAACCACCAGCCAGCCTCTCACAGAGCACACTGCTCTGGGGGTCATTCATTCATTCCACAAAGATCTACTGAACACCTACTATGTGCTACAGAGGGAATCTCTGGAAACTGACCTTGGAGGCACACAAGTGGCCAGCAAAGCAAAATGCCTGCTCCTTTACCCCATTACTCACTGAGCAGTTTCACCAAGTCTGGCTGCAAAGTGAGTTTGCCTTAAATGAATGGAACTTTCCCACAGTGTCCATCATATAACGAGAAGGATACTTGGGAATGCACCAGAATGCAGTCAAGTCTCTCTAAATACTATTTTTAAAGAAAGAATAAAAAGTTGTCAATAATATGGAATGATCTTCCGAAAAGGAGTCATTTCGCTTCTGAAATTTGTATTTTTTGGAGTCATTGCCAAGATGTCCTGCACCGGCCCCACCCGGTGAGGGAGAGGGAAACATTCCACGAGGCACTCATGTTCCTCCTTGCAAGGAAAGGGCTGCCACACCTGCTGAGGCTAGAGAAAAATGCTCAAATTGCCTTAGTACCAGAAACGATTCCCCCTCCCAGCCTCAAAGCACGCCAACCCTCCTGTCTTTGCGGCTAAGTCAATCCTTTTACCTTCTCCAAATACGCCCCAGCATGGCTGCATCTTCAGCTCAGACAGACATGTTCTGGGGCCAGAGGGGGAAGATGTTGTATCTGCCCCCAGAGTGGGTAAGGCCAGGTCATCTCAGACACAGGAGTCTCCCCCAACCCCCAAGACACTGAAGGGACTCAGTGCAAAACCAGAAAATTTGCATGAACTAAAAGTAGCCCCTTGCCCTCCCTGCAATGGACCACCACCACTGACCCCCCGTTGCCCCACCCCCGCTGCCTGGCCTACCCCTGGCCCCTTGGCTGCTGCAGATTCAGTGTTTCCAACTAGAGTTGATGAGGGAACCGGGAGGGAGGGGCGGTGGTCTACCCAGTTAGGGGTAGACGGGCATGGGATTGATTCCCTACTCCTCATCTTCCTGTCTCCACCAAGGATCAGCAGCCCCAGGAGGGAAGGGAGCAGGGCCTTTGGAGTCCTGCAGACCTGGGTTCAAATCCCAGCTCTGCCACTTATCTTGGTCAATCCATCTCACCTCTCCAAGCCTCAGTTTCCTCATCTGTAAGAAACTCCCGAACAAGATGTCTACGAGAATGAAATGCACATAAAGCATCCACATGGTAAGTACTCAGTAAACACAAACAATAAGGAATACCACTCGCTGTCCTCCAGAGTCCATTCTCCCTTCCTTCTGTGGTGGTGGCGGCATTGTGGGGTAGGCTTGCTAGGGACTCTGGGTGTCCCTTGCAGGTGGATGGGGTCATGTGGCCACATTCTTCTGTACCAGAGGAAGTGTGCTGCTCCTCCTTGCTCTCTGCCCCATCCCCACTGGGGACCCTGTGTGCTGGCAGCCCTGCCTCAACCATGTGATCATGGTATCTCCCCTGCCAGGTAAGTATCAACCATGTGAATTCAACCACAAAGCCCTTGGGGGTGGTGGAGCCATGTGGAGCAGACACCCACCTGGGATACCCACCAATCATTGCCTCACAAGAAACGAAGATACTTCTTTGTTCTTTCTGTCACATTGTTGCGGGGACTTTTTGTTATAGCAGCTTGATCACTTGCCCTAATACACCACCCTCAGCATTGATGGCAATGGTAGGTGGTGCCACTCCCCGGCCTTTGACTGCCTGTCTGTGAACATCTGCTGGGGATGCCAACTGTGCTAGCAGGGAGCCAGGGGATAGCACAGGAGAGAGAAACAGGGATGGACGACCAGAAGGGGAACTGACCCCAGCCAGCAGAGCCGAGTGCTCCCACGTCCCAGGCATCCGCCACAACTACCACATGCTCTTGGTTTTCCAGGCAGCCCCAATTTGAGACAGGCCAATGTCTCCCAAACCATCAAAAGCTCCTGGAAATAACACTCTCCTGTCCAAGATCCACTTCCCAGACGGCCGTGAAAGCAGCACAGACATTCTCAGGAGGATTGTGAGTCTGGAATTTTGGGGCTGGAAAAACATACTTGCCAAAACTCTAGGTCATATTCCCCAAATTTCTCACTTATTGATTCTAGTCTGACTAAAAATAGACCAGGTCACCTACCCATACAGAACAGCCCGGGAGGAGGCAGGACAAAACATCACTACCAGCTGTCTGCAATGGGGTGGGAGTACAAGGACCCGTTTTCCTCTCAACTATTTTTATTCTTAAAACAAAATTGATTTTTAAAAAATTTTCTACAGTGGGAAAATATGACTTTTATAAGAAAAAACCAAACAGAGGTCTGGTAGAATCCACTCACTGAAGGAGGGTCTCTTGAGCTGTCCATGTCCTGTAACAGCCCCTCTAGCCAGGCCATTAAGCCACAAATGATTTGGGCTCAAAGGACCCCTGACCTGGTCAGTCAGATCACAGAGCTAGGGTGGGGGGTGGGAAGACGTGGTCCCTGCTTTTGGGGCCAGCACTGCAGAGAGAAGACAATGCTGAGGCATGGACGATGGCCTGGACTCAGTCCGGTGTCCATGGACTTAGGTCATTTGCCTTGCTCAGAACTATTGATACATCTCCTTTTTATTTCTTCTTTTAGGCTTTAATTCATTCACCCGATATTTGTTGAACAATTACTATGTGTCAAGCACTGTTCTAGGGCTGGAGATATGGCAGAGAACAAAGTAGGCACATCCCTGCCCCCTTGGGGAAGACAGACACAGCCAACAAACAACAGGTGTCAGATACCAGGAGTGCAAAGGAAATAATTTAGGGGGACAGTCTGTGAAGCGCCAACAAAGTGACCTTTGAGCTGAGATCCAAAGGACAAGAGGAACCAGCCAGAGGAGACTGCATCCCAGACAGTGAGAAGGAGCTGGTGCAAAGGCCAGGGCAGGAAGGAGCCTGTCACATCTCAAGTATGGGGAGAAGATGTGGGGAGCCAGAGAGAGGTGCAGGGGTAGATGAGGGAGAGCTCAGGGCGGTTGGCTGAAGTCTGCTTGACTGTGGCTGTGCTTGCCCAGTGCCTGGCATAAGCCCTAAGTGGTGCAGAGATGACTTCCCAGTACAAGAGGACCCCTCTCTGGGACTCACAACAGGCTGGGCGCAGGAGCCCAAGTCCATCAGAGCTTTGTATGTGAATGCTCTCAGCCAGCCTGGAAATAACCCAAACACCCACCATGAGAAGCGTAAGGGCCCTGATCTACTCCTACAGTGGGCATTGCACACATGTAAAACGGAGTGAACTCCAGTCTCAAGACATGCTATGGCGTGAAAGGAAGGCAGACATGAGAGCACACATTGTTTTAAGGCCGTTGAAATGAAGTTCCAGAAGAAGAAAACTATTTTACTTAAACATATTTTAAAAGAAACTTAGTATCACTATTTTAAATGGAAACCTGTATCACTTTCCATAAATTAAAAAGCAACTTTAAAAATCAATATAAGGAGGCTGGTGCTGGAAAGACACACTAGCCTCAACTGAGGCTTTCTACCAACATGACTGGAAGAACTGAAAGAAACCAAGGAGGTCTGCGTCCTGCACTTTGGACACCTTGCCTTCCCCTAACTCAAAATCAGGTTGCCAACCAAGAGTCAGAGTTTGGATCCAAACGCGCTGTGTAATGCACCAGCCAGTCTCAGGCAAGGCACTTAACTTCTAGAACCTCAGCATCCTCGTCTGCAAAATGGGACAATACCAACCAACCTTACAGAGTTGGAGTGGGGTCAAATGACCTTAGCTTCAGAAATGGTCCTCCCCATGCCAAGATGTGATAGATTATCATGAGGGCAGTGAACACAGGAGTGAATGAATATCAAATGTTCACTCGTAGGGTCAAGGCATTCATGACAAATTCCCACCTCTAAAGAAACTCCTCAAAACCTGGAATATCCAGACTTAACCCAAGGCCTTTATGTTTCGTGTGCGATCACTATTTGCCCATGTGTTTCTGTATTTAAGCACAGGCAGAATCCTACCGTGAGTGCACCCGCACATACCTGTGCACACACACACCTGTGCACACACACACTCATGCCTATAAAACACCTCCCAAGTAGCTCTGTGATTTCTTCTGAGTAAATGAGCCCCACGGATACATTCGAAAAGCAGTCATTGCAGCAAAGTGTTTTTTCTACAAGGAAGGCAATTTCCATTGAAATTCTCTTCCATCCAAATGCATTTTCTGCTTTCTAGGGAGGTGACTTATCTGAGAGCTCCTTAAACCAAGTGCGTATTCCAAATGTTTTGGAACCAGCTGAGCTGCTGCTTGTTTGTTTGTTTTAAGGAGGCTGGGACACTGCCCTGCATTCGTCTGCCTGCTCTGCCTCCCAAGGCACGGCTGATTGAGGCAGGCACATGTGTGAGCTACACACCCCAGGCTGCAAATTGTCCTCAGAACAACTGCGAAAACACACTTTGGCTGGGAGCAGCCCGAGGTCAGTTTTTGTGCCAACGTTTAATAGATCATCCATGAGGTCTGGGGCCCTGGTGAAGGCACAGCCCAGCAGCTTCTGTGGGAAAACAAGACATTAACACGGATTCTGGCACCAGGGCTCCGAGGAGGGGAACAGGTGCCAACACTGCGCTGTCACCCTCCTGCCTGCGGACCAGAGCAAGGCAATTAAAGCCCTACGTGGTGAGGATCCTCCCCCTCTGTAGACTTAATTATTACCTCAGTTCTCTCTGCAGCCAGGCACTGTCCATTAGGTGGACATGAAGTGTCTGTAATGGAAGCTTCGACAGGCGCTCCTGGAGTGGGCAGGCAGGGACAGCACTCACATGTCAGTGAGATGCGCGTCGGCTGTAAGGGCTGCCACTATTGAGCGGGAGGAGCAGAACGAGAGAGGGGAGACTGGTCCCTGATCTCAATGCCCTTCCATGGCCCAGTTCCTCCCCTGCCATCTGCATGGCGACAGCTTCTGCAGGTTCTGGGGAATCAGGCCACGCATGAGCCCCAGGCAGGCGCAGCTATAAACTTTCATGCTGCCTGCTGAGGTGGGAAGAGGGCATCCACCCCCACAGGGGCAGAGAAGCCATATCTGGACCAGCCCTAAGTCCTGGCCATGCCAGGCTCCCCCATCTCAGGGTTGGGCAGGGAGGATGCTGGCAGTCTGTTACCATCACTCCACCTGGGGTCCACGTGGCTGCAGCCCTAACCCGAGTGAGGCCCCCAGCCCTGCAGCTCCACAGAGTCATCTGCCCCCATCCAAGCATCTCTGTCTGCAGGGCTGGAGCCTCAACACCTCCCAGACAGTAGTCACCTAGTACTGTCGATCTGGCCCCCTAAAGAGTCTAGAACCTGCCTAGGAATTATTTTTATATTAGAGCAGCCACCTGACTTACTCTCTGAATCTTGTAAAAAGTCAGATTTTTAAAAATTCTGATCTATGTCATTCTTCCCCTCAGTTTCTGACATTTTTGGTCTTGGTCCTGATACCAGCATAAGCCACACATACAACTTTTAGTTGACACATGAACAGGCTGTGAGCTGAAATGTGTTCCCTCTGCCTGGCTAAATGGTGCTCCTCCTCCAATGCCCTCCTGAAAGGTGACCTCTACAAGGAAGGCGTCCCTTGGCTTTGATGTCTCTTACATGCAGACGAGTCCCCACATCCTCTGCACTCCTGCATTTCTTTGTACGTGGACTACCAAAGCACTCAGGTCATTACAGCTCTTTACAAGTTCTTTGTGACCCCTGGACTGAGACCCCCCCTGAGGTGACACAGGGCCTGCCGTGGTGATGCACAATACACTGAGTCCTGAATTAAACTCTGCTGAACACATGAATGAGTGACTGGCAACTGCTGAAGTTCTGGAAGGCTTTTGTTTCATTGCAATATAAGGACAAAACCACCCTAGATTCACTTGGTTCCCATTTCTCCTTCCATACTGCAAGTTTTCTGAATACAAATAAAAATTTACTAAGCTGGATGGAAAAATACCAAAAAAAAAAAAAAGAGCCTGGAATCTGCCCCCTGCCCACCCTCCCCACCACAGTCTGTAGCCTCCCACCTGCATGACAGCCTCTATCACTGCCCCTCCTTCTAGGTGATCACAGAGGGTTCTGGAAAGAGCTCTAAAAGGGTTGCCATCACCCACAAATCACGTCCAATGTGCTTATCATGACCTTCAAGGCTTTTCCCAAAAGGTGACCCAACAACGTTTTATCCTCCCCCCAGTTGCTCCGCCCTCCCCAGCCGCCAGCCTGGCTGCACATGGACCTTCCTCCACGAGGCCTGGGCATCCACACCCCTCTAGCCAGGACACCCAGATCCCAGTACGCTACTTCAGCCAAGCCACTTTCTCAGCCAAGTCTCATTCATTGGACAAACACTTGTTGAGTCCTTGTGCGTGCCGAGCAGCGTGCTAGATTGCCAAAGACCTAACAATGAGCCACTGGAAACTCCACTCTGAATTAGCAGCAACCCGACCCTATCCCACACACCAGCACTTCTTAATCCCAGGAGAACCCGGACCCGGAATGGACACAAGCATCTGTTCCCTGGGATTGAGCATGCCCCCTCCCTCCAGCCAACCAGCCCAGAGCAGGTGCAGGAGACCGGGCCCCCAGACCCAACCTGGGGCTGATGCCCTGCGTGCCAGGCTCCCACCCTGCGGTTCCTCTGAGCACACCTGTGAGGTCAGGCTGTTCGGCCTCTCAGGCTCTGCCTCTCCATGAGATACCCTGGTTTCCCAATTAGGGCTGAATAATAAGCCTGAAAATCCTACACAGGCTGCCTCCACAGACGCCAGTCCTCCTGCCAGAAGGAAGAAGAAAAGCAAGAAGAGCCTCTGCTGAGGGCCTAGGCTGTGGGCTGTTTACTCAGAAGGCTTCCAAACATCCCCGCCATGGGTGGCCCAAGACTCAATGTCCCTACCCCCAGGAGGTCTCCCACCAGCTGCTCCAGCCTCTGAGGTCCTCAGCATGCCGGTGCGGGTATGCATGGGTCTGCGTGTACATGAGGGGGTGCGTGTGCATGCTTGTTGGTTACATTTTAAAGGTGCTGATTCTCACGAGCCTGGCCCAGCTCCAGCTCTCCTCCACTACCACTCAGCAGCCCCTCTCCTGACCGCTCCCCCTCTGCCCATTTTGACACTGGTGCTCCCCAAGGGTCCAGCACTCTCCCCTCCCTCTTCAATGTCCCCCTTCAAGATTGCGCCCCCTGCCCCAACCCACCCATGACCCAATCCCCCTTCCAGCCCAGTGTGCCCCTCAGGGTCCAGCCAGAGACACAGCAGTCCCCTAAACGCCTCAAATTCACACCCCCAAACAGCACTCTGCCTCAGCCTGCCCCCAAACTGGCCATCCCGGTGTGTCTGAGGTTCTCCAGCCACCTCTATCGGATGGGGGGCCCAGGGCGATGCACACACTAATCCTTCCTCCCTTCCGTGCTTCAGCCTCATCCAGCCTCAGATCTCCTTCTAGTCCTCCTGTGGCTCGGTAGCTTGCCTCGACCTCCACTCCGACTCCCTCTAGGAGGACACTGTGTTTCAAACAACTCTGGCCCCATTTCTACGGCTCGAAGCTTTCTGTTACCTTCTGGACAAGTCCACATCCTCTCCATCTGGCCCAGCTGACTTCCTCCCCACCAGGCCCCAACTTGGCCCTTGACTCCAACCACAGCGATAGGACTCTGTGCCTTTGCACATGCTATTCCCTCAGCCTGGAGGTCTGTTCCCTGAGCCTCTGCCTGCAGTATCCAGTATCCCCATTTGTTCCCCACAGTGCCACTACTGAGTCTGGCAAGGACCCTGAGGCATCTACAAATAGGCACAGGTCAGGGGAGGTGGGCTCTGCCAGACAGGGTCCATATGGCCAGGGTCTAGAACAGGATCTTACAGGTCTGGGAAGAGCTTCCCGAATGAATCCACGAAAGCAGAGTGTGGCAGCATCTGAGGGGAGGAAGTGTCGAATGTTTGTTATGCCCCAGACCCTGCATCCACGAGAGGAGTCCACAGGTATTTTTTCACTGTCCCCAAGCAGCAATTTACTGAGCTGCCAATCTGGGGAGCCCATTGTCTCAGAATCCCAGGCTGACAAGTGACAGGTATTCGCATTCACCTGCCTGTTGCCTTTCTGAGCTTCCAGCTGAGGACGGATGATTGGAACTTGCTCAGCGAGGAGAAGGGTAAACCCACCCACAGTTCTCATTGTTTTATTTCTTTAGCAGGAATAATTCCCACTGAGGCTCAGATCATCCTCAGGCATCGCCCATATTCTTTCGTGTTTGAGGGCAAGGCTGGGTGCAGCAGTGGCCTAGGGCAGTGGCCACTGGGGGATCTTGGGGCCCCAAGGGCATTCAGCTTGAGTATCTCCACCGACAGATCTTTCTGGAAACCCAGGAAGCCAAGGAAGAGCACAAATCCTGGTCTAGCTACTAGCGATTCATCTCTCAGATCCAAAGGAGGACAGGTGACTGCAGGGTGCAGCCACGGCCAGCTACCACCTCCGTGGAACCTACAGAGCAACCCAAGGCAGCATGGCCTGAATCCCATGCTGCCCCCCGGCCCCCCAGGAGGCCAGGCCCAGAGGCCATGCCAGCACACCAGCTTCTCTTTGCCCTTCATCTGCCCAGGGTGAGCCCCATGCTCAGAGAAGCTATAAATATATATGTAGGACTGTTCAGAGCACCATCCCCGGTGAGAGAAGTCAAGCAAAATGCAAAAAGAACCTCCCACGGCTGGCAAATTAATTGATTTCTATGTCTCCTGAACTGCTACTTAAAATTGATCTGGTCATTGTGGGGAGTTTCTGAAGGACTCAGCAGGACAGATGAGGCATGTGGAGGGTTCTCCGGGCTCCTGTGGGGCCATTGTACTTGACTGGACAGCAGGGGCACCAACTCAGCCAGGCCGCTGAGGACACACTACCTCACTCCTCTGAGCCTCAGTTTCCCCACTGTAAAATAAGACAAACTTATCTGGACCCCACCAGTTCTGGGGATAGACAGGCGAGGAGATGGGTGTGGGCCCCTAGCACACCATCAGGGGCTTTAAGGCTGAGGATAACGGTCACCACCTCAGAGACTTGTAAGGATCAAATGAGTTCACTGTGGAAAGGCTTGACACAGACTAAAATCTCAAGAAGTGTTAGTCACCATAATTACTAGCATTATTAGCAGCAGCAGCAGCAGCAAAATAGAAGAGGGCTTGGCTGGAGAAACAAAGTGTGGTCTCTCCACACAATGGAATATCATTCAGGCTTCAAAAGGAAGGAAGTTCTGACACAGGCTGCCACATGAGTGCACCTTGAGGACATGATGTTAAGTGAAGTAAGCCAGTCACCAAAAAACCAAATACTGCATGTTGTCACTTATAGGAGGTCCCTGGAGGAGTCAAATTCATAGAGACAGAGAGTAGAAGGGGGGACGGGGATGGGGGACTCAGTGTTTAATGGGGACAGAGTTTCAGTTTGGGAAGATGACTGAGTTCTGTGGATGTAGGCGGTGATGGCTGCCCAACAATGTGGATGTACTTAACGCCACGAAACTGTACACTTAAGATGGTTAAAGTGCTAAGTTTTATGTTATGTATATTTGTCCAGTTTTTAGAAACAAAAATTTTAAAAAGGGCCTGGCCACTGGAACCCTGACTGGCCCCCGCTGTGCCCCCAGCTCCTGCTGCCCAGCAGCCAGCCTCACACATTCCTCAGGGGTCACAGGCTCGCCCCATGCCACTTGGTCCCCCTTGGTCTGGACCCCATGCTCCCTCCGACCCCCGGGAGCTACAAGGCTGGGGACCTCAGCTCTGCTCCTGGGGCAGTTGCCTCACATTAGGAGTCTTTCTGCCAAATCCCCCCAGCAGCTCAGTCCGAAGAAGGGCAGCGGGGCCAGGGTGCCACAGCTGTGGGACAGAGCACCCGGCTGGTGAATCAGAGAGACATGCGTGGCCAAATTTAGAACACAGGAGGACAACTTCCTCCCACAGGCCATTGTTTACCACCTGGATGCCCGGACTTCCCAGCAGGACGAGGAACCCCAGAGCCAGGTCTGCGAGAAGCGGGGGGAGGGGCCGTCTCCGGTGACCATAGCCACCCTCGGCCAGCCCCAGCTCCAGTTGCTGGACGGCCCGGGGAGGGGGGGGGACAGGGAGGGCAGGGGCTCGACACCCCCGCAGATTGATTAGTCCAGAACTGCGCATCTGTCAGGCTTTTCCCGGCCAAAACATCCGTCCTTATAGCCATGGTCTTTGCACGGTGCTTAACTCCTCTCACTTTGGTGCCAGGAATCTCGTCCTGGGTAATCCAGGACCTTGGAATCCGGCAGAAACATTCCACATCTGTCTCGTCTGGGAACGCCTGCGCGGCGGTGTGTGAAGATACGGTGGGAACAAGATCTGGAAATGTCTGAAATGGAAAGCCCGGGCCTCTTGGGGGCGGGTTGAGAGGAGTGAGGAAGACGGTGCTTTTTATACTTTTTCAGGGAAAGGGGGGTGTTAAATTTTTTAAAATGTTTCTTACATTAACAAGAAAATCAGACAGAAAATATCAAGACGAAGGTACTTATCAAAGGAACCACATAAATTGTCATGGGCTAGGTAGGGGATAGTATTAGCATTTTCTGAAGACACTTCTGTGTCGCGGCATCTACTTGTAGAATTGTTTTTAGAGGCAATCATCTTCAAATGCAGAAGCCCTGAGCCTGAGGCCGGCTGAGGCCCCCAGCAAGCTGACATGTGTAGCCTCTCACCGGTTCCTCCATCTACACATAGATACAATGTTCTTAGAGAACAGCCAGCTGTGGATGCTGAGTAGAGTCACATAAAAACTCACTTATTCTGAAAGCCAAAGCGAAAACATCGTGTGCATTTGGGAAGTCGGTTTATCCACCCTCGAGTCAGTGCGTCCTGGTCATTCACAGCTCGGGGGTGCCCAGCTCAGCTCCCCAAGCTGCTGGGACTAATGTCTAGCCCACTGGGAAAGGGACAGCCAAGATGTGCCCAGGACGGAGCCTTCCCTGTACAGCCCCAGGGGAGTTTCACCTACTGAGGGGGGCTTAGAGAGGACATGCAGCCCTCCTGGTCTCCAGGATGACAAGGCTGTCCTCGGATGAGAATGGGGATGGGTCACAGCTGATCAGACTTCCTTGTCCTTCTCAGTGGCCCATGTCCATTAGAGCCACCCAGGAGCCCACCCAGCAGGGTCTGAGCATAGGAGGCAGCTACTCTCGAGGCACTGGGGAGATACCAGGTGGGGTGAAGGTAAAACTCCTCTGAGAATCCTCACATCTCATTGGCAATGACCCAGGCCAACAAACCAGCAAACACCATGAGCAGGGTCACCCAGGGCCAGACACAGAGGGCACCATGAACCATCACTGTCCCCGTGCAAATGTCTGAGTGCTGGGATGGAGTCAGCACAGGCCGGGTAGAGGCTCTGAGCCCAGCCATGAGGTTCTGGAAAAGCGTTTGTTCCAGTTCAGCCGAGAAGGAATGTTTTTATTTTTCTGCTGTAAAAAGTGAGTTCACGAGGAGGCGAGGCCAAGTGCATTCTCCTTCAAGATGCTCTGAGATTCCTCCTCAGATGGGAAGATTTGGGGCACAAACCCACAGTAACTACTGGAACAAAGGTCCCCACAGGTCTCACCTGCCTCAACCTTCCAAGAGGAGCCCACAGGGCCCAGCATCAGATAACCTACTGGTCGGTGGAGGGTTCTTGTGGCCTCAGGTGCATGCCCCAGGACAGCAGCAAACACAAGAAAAGCCATTGGAATGTAGACCAGTAGGCTCCTTGGACAGCCCTGAGACCAAGGACAGGCCATCAATGTAGCAGGTCTGAGCGCATCTCCTTTAACACAAGAAGAAGCTTGTGGCCTCCAGGCAAGGTATTCCTGCTCTTACAGAGGGAATACATCACGAACATTGTACCAAGTGAACTTTCAATCTCCTTGTCCAGGGGCTCCAGTATGTGTGAGATCCTCCCTGCCTGACGTCTGCAAGGTCCCCCTCTCCCACACGCCTCAGTGCCCCCACCTTCCATCACACCTGGGTACTCCCCACCCTCATGCCTTGTGTTTCTACGTGAGCCTGTTGTACTAGCTGCTGTTTATATGAGTACCCGCCCTTCCTCCACTGTCTCTATCTGCAGAACTTCTGCAGGTACTTCCATACCCTAATCTCCCCACCCGCCCACATCTTGCCCATCTGTTGGCCATTTCCTTTCACACCGTAGCCCCTCAGCAGAGCCTGAGCTCTGCTACCTGCTCGGTCTCTCACCATCCCCTTGGGGGTCACTGACCACCTCTCTGGCTCCTCCTCCTAAGTTTATTCTCCATGCAGGACCCAGAGTGATTCCTCGGCAAGTGGGTCAGATGATTTCCCTCCTCTGCAAATAAGCATTGAACCACACCCAGAGGCTGACCTCCCACCCAGAATAAAATTGGACATCCCCAAAAGAGGGAGGTGTAAGAACAAAGAAACAACTGTAACAGTAGCCAAAGGAGCAAGGGGAGAAAGGAGCAGAGGGTAACAGTGAGTAATGATGCTCCGAAGGCATAGCTATAAAGTGACACCTCCCACACACTCTGTGAGATCCCCAGTGGTATTTTGATGCTTTAATCCCAGAGCCAGCCCAGTGTGCCTGGCACTTAGTAAGGGCAGCACAGACTGAGTCACCAACGACCCTGAGCGAAGATGGGTTGTGTGCATCAGGGGCTTCTCGATCCTGTTTTGTAGGAGTCTCCCTCCTAAAAGTTTCCAGAAGTGACTCGTGGATTTTAAACCATCTGCTGCCCCCTGGTTCAAATGCCTGAGGGGCGGTAGAGCAGCCGCAGCTCTGATGAAAAGTTCCCAGGCCCAAGGACGGCTTTGAAATGTGTTGTTTTGCATTTGCTTCAACATTGTGGACATTCATAAAATTAATTTGCTAAGAGAGGAGATAAATCCAATCTAGTGTTCCCATGGCAACACCTCCCAGGCCGCTGCCGCCTGGTGTGGGAGCAAGCTGGGGAATTTCAGTCTTAGGATTTTTATGGGGAACCAGCTCTCAGGGTCCAGCTGCCCCCAGGCCTCAGTGGAGATCCCAGGGAGGGGAATTCGAGTGGCCTAGAGAAGCAGGGCATGCAGGCCCAAAATTGAGGAATGCACAAGGGAACATGAGCCTGCCCTGAGACCTGCAGCTCCCTGCAGCAACCCTGCCCAAATCCTCCTCGGTTTTCCTGGAGAGCGCAATCAGGGGAGACGAACATTCTGATGAGGTTATGGAACAGCTGGGCAGTCTGCCCGCTCCAGGACCTGGCACTTCCTCCACACATTCTGCCCTCTCTCTGCCAGGTCCCAAATGCCGTCTTTCCCTGGGGGAACCCAGCCAAGCGTCTGTCCTTCCAGACATGGTGACAGCTCCTACGGTCCCACTGCCTGATGACCGAGGACTTTGCCCAAACTTTGAGAGCCCCTCGGCCCCAGGGCTGCTTCCAGGGCTCTGGTAAGGGATGTCCACCCCACAGGCTGCCTGCAGGTAGAGGCCTCATGAGGCAAGCCGTGCTCAGGCCTGTGGGGCTACAGTGCTCACCACTTACCCATCCCAGTGTTCTCTGTCTTTGTGACTGTCAGCTCCCAGTTTTACACTCAGAGGCCTGCAGAGGAATGATTCTGCTCTGGTCTGCTGAGAATATTTTCCAAGAGCTTTGGGGATCAGATGTCTGAGGAGCTGGCAGCTCCCAACAGTTTCAGATGCAGCTGGTGTGAGCTGGGGAGATAAAGGAAGACTGCCTCCACCTGGGAGGGGCCCCTGCTCCTGCAGAGAGACCCTCAGGGTGTCACGTAAGCTGGGGAGTCCTGCAGCCCAGCTCTGCCTTCCTGGCTCCCTGAGACTAGCAGGCGTTAGTGACTATCAAGTGTCTGCAGGAGCCATCCCCCTATCTGTGCAGGGCAGGGGGTCCCTGCCAGGCTCCTCTGTGGATTTCCCCACACCTTGGGGAAATCAGCTCCCGAAACAATCATACTTCCAGCAGAGCAAAAGCCAGGTACCAACCCCTGCAGGCTCGCAAGGGCTCCCCTACAGATGTCCACCCGGGAGAAGGCCAAGGGGACAGACAGATCCTGGGCAAAATGAAAGCATGGGGTGAGGTGAGAGCTCTGCATTCCGGCTCCCCAGGGGCAAAGTCTCGTGTAGAAGGGTGTCTGTGACCAGCCACAGATAGAGCTTACGAAACAACTTGCTTTAGAAATCCCCATAAGGAAGAATGAACATGACTAAGTGAACATGAAAAGTGCCTGCCAGACAGTGGGGACACGGGCCAGCAGCAGAGTGAGGACACAAGGAATCTAATCCTGAAGTCCACGTGTGTCTTCTCCACGCAAAATAGAAAAGGCAGCAACTGAGTGGAACTGCCAAACCTCAGACAGCTCCGCTCGGCGCATGCCCGAGAAACATGCTTGCGGGCTGGTGGCCAGGACCAACCGCGCACCTGTCTTAGATGTGGCCAGTGGACGGCTTCTGGCCGTGGGAATCAAGTGGCTGAAAACTGAAAACATCTCCTAAATTGCATTTCAGTTCTGAGAGTCTCTGATTCCTGTGACTTACCAAATTTGGTTGATCACAGAGGAAAAGGGAAAAAAATCCAAGTTGCCAAGGAGACCACTTCAAATACATTTTACAACGTTGTGAAAACTATACCTTCCTCTCGGGTTGGGTTACATTCCAGAGGCCCATATAATACGAGGCTTATGTGAATCTGCTCCAACCCCACTTTCCCATCTCCCCCCATATCTCCATGCAGTCAATGCTGGGGGATGTTCTTGAACAAGGCTGAAATTACTCCACAGAAGCCAGTGATGGTCCCCATCACCAATTCCCTCTCTGAAGAGCCTTTCTTGGAAAACCCTTTTGCAATAGGAGCATTAATGAACTCATGGCAAGAAGATAGTGAGCATCCCATCTGCAGCACCATCTCCTGAAAATTCTACAGTGGAGCCTGTAGAACCTCTGAGAATCAGCTATTCCTAACACAAAACCTTATCACCTTAGTGCCAGGTAAACCCTTTAACAGGTGAGCAACAGCAACGCCAGGCCCCCAGAGCCAACAAAAAACACCATAAGGTCAAATTTCAATTGTCAACCAAAGGGAGAGGAAAAGAAAGGTGGAATGTACAAAACACAGGAAGCGGTGCTCACAAAACTGATATTGCCCTCTGACGTGCAGCCCTAGATACCTGAAGGCATGTGCATATCCAGTAAGTGCTGCCACCTCATCCAGGGTAGAGCCACAGACTTGACACTTGTGTCCACCGCCCACTGGTCAGTCGTGTGTGTCCTTGGGCAGACAACCAACACTCTCTGCTCCCACCCCGCCCCTCGGGGTAGACATAGAGAGGAACACTGGCAGAGCCTCCCCCACTGCGGTGTGGTCAGATCACACACACAGCATACATGGGGGCACCACACCACCCCTGGCACACCCTAAACTCTCAGAACATGCCAGCTCCTCTTATCGCAATTAATTATGTAATTGATTTCAGTGACGCCCTTGTCCTCTGTACCAGAGCAAGAACACCACATGAGCCACCTGTCTGCATTCTGTGAAGATGCCCTCGCTGATTCATGCTTCTCACACATTTTTATGATTTTGTTTTTTTTACACGTGGTCTTGGACTCAGCTGGGATGGAGCCTTGATCCATGGATGATAATGGACGATTGTCTGCATTAGCCAGAGTTACCAGTTCCCTCAGTTTTAAGACTGGGGCTGCAAACTCAAAAGCCCGCAAATGTCTGCAGAGACTGGTGACAAGGTGAGAGGGCCGGGTGGGGGCTGTGGCAAACAGGGGCACACTCTCAGCTCCAGCTGGTTGTGTCTGGACAGGGATGCAGGTCCAGTGTAGCCAGATATCCGATTTTTAAAGAGAAGTAAGAGATCCAGATGTCTACGTGAAATCTCTTTATTTTAAAATATTGACAACTCATTCAAATATTTTTTTAAAAAACCCTGGGCAGGCCAATACAAATTTGTCTGTGGGCCAGATTTGGCCTGTAAGCACCAGTTTCTCATCAATGAATGTGAAAGAGACAGATATTTGCATTTTCAGTGGGCACGACACTCTTCCCTGTGGTGGCAAGGAGGAGGTTCTGTTTGTTCATTTATTTCAGTGGTGATAACTGATGAGAATGGAGAAGCCATTCAGTTCTGGGGTTTGGCTGGGCTCAGCTGGGAGATTTAGCTTGGGGTCTCCCCTGTGGTTGTAGTCAGAAGGACGGGGTTATTGTCACTGGAAGACTCACCTGGGCCGACATCCAAGATGGTGCACTTATAGGAGAGCCATTGACACTTAGGAGCTCAGGGCTGTTGTTGACTGGAGCCATGTCCTGGAGGCATCTCAGAGCATGGCCACTGGGCTCCAAGAAGTGTCCCAAGAACACGGTTCCAAGAGGCCATGGTGGAAACTGAAAGACTTCTTATGACCTCGCCTTGGATGTGCCCCAATGTCATTTCCACCACATTTGATTGGTCAAAGTGAGTAACTAAGACCAGCCCAGATTAAGGGGAAGGGAATTAGACTCCACTCTTCCATGAAAAAGATAGCCAAGAATTTGCAGCCACCTTTAACAAATCAGATTTTGGGGGTGAGAGTGGTTGTAATAAATTGATGGCTGAAGAAGTCTTCCTCTACCTGAGCACAAATCTTCAATTTCTCAACCGGAGAATGTTGATCCCACATGGATGCCCAGAACGGGTATCACACAAGGTCACTTTCACGGTCAAATTCAGACAGAGTCAGAAGACAGATTTTTATGAAGCATCAGGAGGACAGGAAACTGCTTTGGGGGGGTAGAAGGCCAGCAAAGAAACACAGACACACTTCTCACTAAGGGTCAAACAGATGGGCTCTCGCAGGTGTCGGTGGAATGCCCCCGGCCATCTCCAGGTGGCAACGTCACCCCCATCTCCTTTTCATTCCGTAGTAGCTTCAGCTGAGTTTGTGGAGCATGAATCACCTTCTGTTGGAATGTCCTTCAGATAAGCATGCAGACTCCCAGGCTCCTGCTCCAGACTGGCAGGAGAGCGTCCAACCAGGTGAAAACACAGGCCTCACAGCACCGCCATTCCCTTAAAGTCCTGAAATACCCTCAGAAAAGTTCTGAGTGACACCATCTCTTTACCCCCGTGGCAATCACAAAGGACTCGCCTCCGTCTTTGCACACAGAGGCAGCATCGGATTTCAAAGACAGGTCAGGGCCTGAGCCTCTGGAACCAACCAACACTTCCGAATCCTGGCTGGGAGGTGAGGAGTTGAAAAAGGCCGGTTTACTCCCCTCTCCTGTCTACTGATAGGAGGCTTCCTTCAACACTGACCAGAGTTGTGATTTGTTCTGCCTGTGGTTTTATTCTTTCTTTCTTCCTTTTTCCTTTTTAAAGAAACATGATTGTGGAATGAGTCTCCTACCTTAAGGACAAGAAATACCGCCCGAGAACTCCTCCCTGACAGGGGATTCCTTCAGGAATTCCCCTCCCGAGAAAGGCTGGTGAGGATCCCAAAGTCGCGGGAGCCTGAGACAAGGTCTCAGGTGACATTCATGTCTCATATCTGCAGGGTTTTATTCATGTCATCCCTGCTTGATGGCCTGTATACCGGAGATGGCTGAGCACGGAAACACAGTCTGAGTCTCCTGACCGACATCAACAGCCCTGGCGATGTTACTGTTGTTTCTGTTATATCTTAAAACAAGAAAGTGGCTCCTAAATTGGATTATGTCCGGTCAGATGCCCACCAGCGGTTGAGCTCTTTGCTCACTTCTTTCTCTCTTCAGCAGTCCCAAGACAGCGACATGCGTTCTTTCTAGAGAGCACGATGCGCCTCTCCGCTGCCAAGGCAACGGTACGCACGTGGTCGCACAGACCCGCCACAGTGAAGCCCTGCTTTTTTCCAATGGCAAGATAGAGTTGGAGAATGTGCTTAAAGAGCATGCAAATGTGAAACTCTTTTTCACCCTTAAGGACCAGAGAAGTAGGAAATAAGCCCAACAAGCAATAACATACTTCTGGCACTGCGTAATTAGGGGAGTTGTCTGCAGAGTCAAGGCAGATCACTCACTCATTCCTCAGCTGCCTGCTGGGGTGGGGGCTTCCTCCCAGAGAGGCTCAGGCAGCGGGGGAGGGGGGATGGAGACGGACTCTGGGTTGCTGCTCTAGGCTCATCCCCACATTAATCAACAGGGACAGGGTATCCCCCACTCATAGGGCACAGGCACCTCCCGCTAAAGAGTGCGGATTCCCCCAGCCATTGCCCCGAGCGGAAGTTCACGCACAAGCCACTTAGTTCCACGATTCCTTCCCTGTTCTCACAACAGCTGCTCACCCCATCTGTAATAGGATTGAGTGTGGCCACCATGGATTAAGGCCCCAGCATGTCCCAGAAGCTTCACGGAGCCAACTGTCACCTGCCCTCTGTGGTGGCACGGCATGGAAGACGGCAAAAATGACTTGTGCGTGTTCAGGCTGAGAAACCTGCTGCCATCTTTTTAAAATTAAACTTCTATTTTGCGATCATTGTAGAGTCACATGTGGTTGTAAGAAATAATACAGAGGGATCCCATGCACCCTATATTTATGCAGTCTCCCCCAATAGGAATGTGCTATAAAACTACATAGTACCATACCACAACCAGGATACTGACAAGATACAATCCACCAATCTGGCTCGATTTCCCCAGTTTTATTTGCACTAGTGTGTGTATACGAGTGTGTGTATATTTAGTTCTTGGCAATTTTATCACACGTGCAAGTTTGTGTATCCACCACCATTTTTAAGCAGAGACCCTTTTGATTCTTGAGGAGGAGAGGACATTTCAGTGACAGGTGTGTGAGATTATCAGCCTGCCCGGCTCCATGTGGAAGTCTGTGTGGAGCATGGATGTGTGGGTCACTGAATCAACTCTTACTCCAGAGGGAAGGTAAGACAGTGTAGGGGGGACAGAGTGATCAGAAAGGAAGCGTCTCCACCCCACCCCACCCTGGTCCTGCCTACCTCAGCAACGCCCCTGTCTGTCCCAGGCTCTGTCTTGCACAGCCCCCTCGAGCGCTGACATATCTAAGCAGGACTTACTTCTGTGATGATGTAGAAGTCATCCCCTGGCTCCCCCTGAACAACGATTTTCTCTCCATCCTCAAACTGGACGGGCTCCAGTGCGTCGGCCACTGTCAGACGTTCCCACTTCTCCAGGGACTCTGCAGCAGGAAGACACAGAAAGAGTCACCGCAGGCCAGCACCTCATCCACAATGGTGTAAGACAAGGGAAACTGGTCTTCTAAAATGTGTCCTCAGATAACACGACAACATTAGCTCCGTGAAGAACAAGCTAATTGTAAGTTGGCAAATGAATAAAACAGAAAGGAGTAGAGGCCACAAAAGCCAGTCCTCCAGTGTTTCTGTGCTAGGAGGCCTGGATAGTTTTACAACTAGATTGGATCCAAGATGCACAAGCTCTCTTCAGCAGGGAGATGTGGTTTTAAAATGAGAACTATTCTAACACTCATGACTGGTTTAACATAAATAACAAGCCCTGAAAATTGAGTCTAAGTTAACTTACTATGAAAATACTTTTTTTATCTTCAAAAGAATAGAACTGCCTGTATTTCTGCAAACAATAGAGTCACAGCTAAGCACCAAGGCTACTAAGCGATTTAAAATAATTCAGAATGGCCAAAGCAATTTCTTATTCAAAAGAAACACCATCCGTCCAAGGATTTTCAAAGAATATTTATGTTGCAATATTAAGGCATAGTACACCTTCCATTATTTTAGTTCAAAATTCTTGATTCCAACTCCAAGTTTATCTTTAAATGCTTACAAATTCAATAGCTCTTTCCACCCTTCTCGCACCTTCCCTTCTCTGTCATTAACCCTTGGGAAGGAAGAAAAAAATAAAAACGCGAGACTTTTATAAGAAAATAATGATTGCCTGATTAACTATTTCTTTTTTGGCAAAAGAAACTTTCCTGGCTTATGCTTATCAGAGGCTACCTATGTAGGTCAGCTGCTAAAAATAAAAAGCAATGCATTTATTTTAGATCTAGGTTAGGAGGGAGATTTCTCTCCTTATAAACCCCTGCCAGTGCTATGCATTGCAAAGGACAGTGCTTTCCACTAAGGCCAGGGCCAGAGTGAACCATGGTCGCTCGACCAGCTTTATTTTCAAAAAAGGCCTGTTCTAGACAGAAGCTGCTCGATAATTCAGAGCTCGGAGTGTTCCCAAGCAGTTCAGCACATCAACGCACATCTTGTGACAAAACAATGCAGGTAACTTCTGAGAAAAATTATGGTTTGTGTTTAGGAGGAAATGGGTACAGAATCAGACTGGCATATGAATGTAGAGTGTTTTCTTTATTCATTTCCTTACTAGGGCTATGATGAGAGGCATTAATTTTAGAAATCCATTGCAGTTAGAAAGTTTATTTCCACATATCTGATTAGCAGATTTTCTTCTATTATATTTGAAACCTGCAATATTATGAGGTCTGAAAATCAAGATTTGCAACAGCTTTATCCCCCAACAACATAAACCTTGGGTGAAAACTGTCAGAAGAAACCGTAAGGGAGATGGCAATTTTTTGGTCTCCAGTTTTTTAGATGTCTCAAGTCTCTGAGGCAATTCATGAAACACAAAACATTTGGGGGTGCTTTGTAAGCTGTAATTCAAAATCCCTGTGTCTCAGGATACTGAATGCTAAGAGTCAGTCCCATGTAGGAAAAGAGTGACCCAGGCTGCAGGGAGTTCTGCTTTTAATGATCCCCTTTCTGAAAGGTATTTCCAACACTGCACATGGAGAGTGTACAGAACAAATGCAGACAAGTTTCCCCAACAGCACCTCACAGAAGTCAGCCTGCAGCCACTGACATGACAAAGCAAGGTGGGTAAACCTGCCAAGATGGGGCATGCACCTGCCCAGGAAGGCCAACCCTGCCAAACACTCCATGGTGGAATTCTGTGGATTCGCACCTCCACGTTCAGGACTGTGCTGAGTGCGGTGGAGTCTCTGTCCCAAGGGCCAACCCTGGCATGTTTATGGGGAGATAATGGGACCTCAAACACACAAAATGACAATTACCATTCCCAAATTTCCACTGAGGGAGGAGAAATGCCAAAGTCCACAGCTTCAGGGTCCATCCACGCTGAGGGCAGGCGGACTGAGAGGGAGGCTATCCTGCTTAGCAAAACTGGCGGCATGAGGCATTGTCCCACAGCCACTTTTTGGAGGACTTTGTGTGGCTAATGGTGACTGAGCAGGAGAAGTGATTAGAGTCTTATTGCTCCTCCTCTGGAAAGCAGGGAAAAACTGGCCACACTCGGTGGCTATCTCATTAATCAAAGGAAAACAAAATGGGTGGGTAGAAGGCTAAGCATATGTTGTAAGGGTGTCTGACAGGCCAATAAAAGCCCAAGACATTCAGAAGAAGAAAGGAACAATCTCTAGCCTGGGCCTGCCTATTCCATGCTGAAGTGCTCATCTGTTTAGTCCCAGGGTAGTCTCCAGTGCCTCTCCTCCTGGGTGCAGGAAGAGGGTCTCACCTTTCATTTGGCCAGTAGCAACAGTGCAGTTGTTAGCTTCCATAGCACCAGTAAATGGATGAATCTGGGAAGGAGACTGACTATTCAGTGCCCAGTACCTGGTGGGCACTATGGGCCAGGGCCCCACACCCACCTCTGCCTCAAAGGCAACGGAGACAGAAAAAGACTGCAAAGGTCCCTGGTTTTTGGATTTTGTGTACGGATAAAATGTCCCTCAGCCCCTGCAAAATCTTAGGGACCAACTCACGAGATTGCCAGCTTTTTGTTTTGCCAAGTATGACATTTAAAAAAAAAAGCCTCTAGAAAGAAGCCAGACACAAAAGGCCACAAGTATGATTTTAATGGGATGAAATGTCCAGAACAGGGAAATCTACAGAGACAGGAAGTAGAACTGTGGTTTCAGGAGCTCGGGGGAGGGAGGAATGGGGAATGACTGCTAATGGGTACGGGATTTCTGTTTAGGGTGACGAAAGAGTTCTGGAACTAGATAGTGCTGATGGTTGTACAATATTGTGAATGTACTTAATGCCCCTGAATTGTACTTGTGAAAATAATCAAAATGGTCAGTTTTATTTTATGTGTATTTTACCACAATAAAAAAGAAATACTAGTTTGTCTCAACATTTCACAAAAGGATTTCAGAGTTCAGGGCAAAGTCTTCCCTGAGAAGGGGCCTAGGCACAGTCTACCACACACAGGTGTGCACACACACGCACACACACACACGCGCACAGACACGACTCTGGCTGTTCTGGTGCATGGAGGAGGGGTGAGGAGCCGCTGCAGGTGGGAGGTGCCAGGCGGGGCAGGGGCAGAGGCAGAGCCAGAGCCGGCGTCTCTTCCTCCCCGGCTGGCTTCATCACGTGTTAAATGGGTTCAGCAGCATCTTCCCCACAAGACCAGTGAGCAGACTCACCTGAGTGTGTAAGGGCCCGGGGTGCACCTGTGATACCTGCCGGCCTCCACTGTCCCTCCAGGGACTGAGATCCATGAAGGTGGGACAGGAAGGGTAGGGATGGCATGAGAAGAAACCACACTCAGGATAAATCAAAACAGGCCAGGGTAAGAAGCTCAAAACAACTCACCACGCTTACTAGAAAGCAAAGTCGACTCAGCTCACAGGGCGCTAACAGGGAGGAATGGCCGGAGTTGACGGCATTGACGGCAGAGGGAGGGACAGACACACTGATGGAAAGACAATCAGTACCCATGGGAGGGGACATGGGGTTCTCGGCCTTGCCAACAAATAACAGTGTGTGTACATATATGCGTGTACCCGCACATGCACGTGTGCATGTGTGTGCACATGCATGTGGGCTGTGTCCCAAGCTTACATAATACCAAAAACACTTAACTAGCCAGCCACACAGGGAGTGGGAAATAGCCAGGGCTGGACAGCAGGTGCTCAAATGAGGACACAGAGGAAGCCACACATGGACAGACAGAGTCATGACAAGGGAGGACAGGACCCACTGACCGAGGATGGAGACCTTGCTGAGAAATTCCTCATACATCTTGCGTTTTCTCAGCGTGCTGCCCTGTTTGGGAGAAAGAAAAACACAGAGTAGAAAGCGGCTCTTCATGCCTGAATCCTGTGGATATTTCCACATTCCCCCAAATGGCTCTGAACTCTTAAAAGGAGACCCTGTAAGCATTCCGAATGCCAAAAGCCCCTCGAATGATCAGGCATCTCTGTGAACTGCCACCGTCTCCTACGCCCAGCTTCTCCTCCCTCCTTCTGGGACGTTTCTGAAGGGGCTTCCACCACAGTTTCTAACTGCCCCGGCCAGCAACAGAGGACCCCATCCAGCTGGGCCAATTACCGGTCCACAAGGAGAGCGCACGACCAGAGCCCCGCTTCTAGATTTCCATGAAGTGAGGTGGGGAGGGTCGTAACCTAGGACGGTGAAGGCGGGGAGCTGTCTGCAGACAGGGTCACCTGGCCTACCCCACAATTCCCCCATCCACCTACAGCCACACCTCTGGAGAGAAACTGAAGCCAACACACAGAATCACACCACGGGATGTCAAAGAGAGAGCGCAGCTGACGTTGGCTCAGTCCCTGGATCCAGACATGCCTGAAGCGGGATCCACCTGCATCACTCCCAGTTTCTTTTAACCAATAAATTACGCCTCCTCCGATACAAGTATGATGAACAACACAGAACCAATGAACAGGGCCCTGTCAGCCGTTCTATGAGTTAGAGACTGGAATTCATTCTGGAAATTAGAACTAGAGATGTGAATTAGGAAAAGGCACACGCCTCAGCAAGCTGATGGGCCCTGTGCAAACGAGAACAAGGCCCCACCTCCAGGCGGTCAGCACCAGCCTGGGAAGGAGAAAGCAGCCTGGACCTTGGCCCCTCTCGCCCCTCCACCTCGTGCCTTTGCACAGCGCACAGGCTCCATGACCGCCCACAGCAGCCCTGCTGGTGAGTACTGTTAAGCACTGAGCATTCAGAAAACAGACAGGTACAGTCCACCAGGCAAGCAGTAAGCCTGGTTTTGTGAAAATTCAAACAGCCTCATCAATTGGTGGAGGCCATGAATTCAAGTAGGGAGTATGCTGGGATATGAACGAGATCGAGAGACCGTATCTACTCATGACCATGATTTTCTGTGACCCTAGATCAGTCACCTTGGTGTGGAGAGAGAAGGGGAAGAGGGAATCTGTTGTGTTGAAAACATACTCCAGGTCAGTGAGCTGGCTGGGTCTTGAAATGACTTACATCAACCTCAGGATGACCCTGTGAGGACAGGAGCATAGTATTGTCCTCATTTTCCAGAGGGGGAAACCAAAGGGCTCAGTACAAAGTATGATCATGTCTCCTTCAGAAAGAGACCCTTTAAGCACACTGAAGGTGACTTCATCACATGGGAAAATGAAGGGCCACAGCAGGAGCCCTTTCCACGAGGGGGTGGGGGTGGGAGGTGGGGGGACAGCAGCCCCGTGGACGATGAGCCATGAGTCATGGGGAGGCAGCTGCAGGCCCTCATCCAACCCTATTTGCAGGGACAGAGTGGGACACACAGTTTATGGAGGCAGGAGACGCTGCTGCAGGGGTAAGAGAGGTAAAAGACGAGTGATGAATCTGCTATGGAAGAGAAAAGGACCCAAGGGGAAAGAGCTGGGCAAAAGGCATATGACACCAAATGCCTGTCCCTAGAAAAGAATGACAAAAATGTGAGCGGCACTGAAGTGGGGAAGGAACAGCTCTCTAGTTCCTGGGCATGGCAGCAGCTGCTACAGGCCCACACTGAGGCTTTTTCCACCGTTGCTTAGTCTAGACCCTGGTGGTGAGACTGACCTTTCCCTCATGTCCCAAGTTCCCTGGGCACAGGACACTTCCAGTACCGTGGCCCTCCCTGCTCGCCTCCTGAGCCTCCCTCAACATCCAGAAACAGACTCCCAGAGCTGAGCCACATTCCCACTCACAGAAAGGAAGCTCGAGCCCAACACCCATGATGGGGATGAGAGCCTTAAAGACACCTCATCCTCCCGTGAGTCCCAGGGACTCGGCATAGAGGACACTCAGGCTGCATGCCTGAGGGAAAGTGAAGGGCACTCCCACTCAAGTCAGACAAGTGTGAATTAGGATGAACCACTTGTGTCACTGAGCCTTGGTGAAATAAGATAATAAAAATCTCTGCCTCATCGGGTCATTGTAAAAACTGAGTCTCAACAAATACTCCTTATGTTGCTGCTGCTGATGATAGTAACGGTGATGGTGATAAGAATTGTGATGGTGGTGATGATGATGATGATGAAGATAATGATGATGACAATGATGGTGGTGATGGTGGCAATGGCAGTGATGATGGTGATGGTGATGGTGATGACGATGGTGGTGGTGATGATGATGATGACAATGATGTGGTGATGGTGGCAGTGGCGATGACGATCGTGATGATGATGGTAGTGGTGATGGTGACGACGGTGGTGATGGTGGTGACAATGATGGTGATGATGGTGGTGACGATGATGGTGATGATGGTGGTGACAGTGGTGGCGGTGGTGGCGGTGGCGACAGTGGCGGCGGTGGCGACGGTGGTGGCGGTGACGGCGGTGGTGGTGGTGACGGTGACGGTGGTGGTGACGGTGACGGTGGTGGTGACGGTGGTGGTGGTGGTGGTGGTGGTGGTGGCGGTGATGGTGGCAATGATGGTAGTGGTGGTGATGATGGTGATTATGATGGTGATGGTGATGATGGTAGTGATCTCCATCCTTACTCAGTACAGTGAAGGAGGACTGACAGGAAGAGTTGGCTCACTCCAATTCAAACTCCATAACTGCATGCTCTTAGACCAGTCATGTCCCCTCTGGGCCTCGGTTCCTCCATCAGGAGAATGATGGAGTTGACCTGAGCTCCTCCTCCCTCCTCCCTGACCTCTCACCATTGCTCTGTCAGTGCCATCTCCATCTCAGCCCAGAAGTTTCCTTGTCTTTTTCCCATTGAGATGCAGAGGGATATGAACCTCAGATGACTTCTCCATTGTCAGAAATGGGGTTAGAGACTGCTGCAAACAGGCGCTAACTACTTGGCAGCCTCACCAATCCCAAGATTCCTCCTCCTCCAAGGAGGGGATAAGAAGCACAGCTCGGACCTCGCTGAGCGCTTCCTAGGTACCAGGCTTCCCATGGTCATCTCCTTTAACCCACACTGCAGCCCCTTCAGATGGCACTATTATTATCTCCACTCTACAGGGGGAAACAAAGGCTCAGAGGGGGGTCCTGGCCCGCTCATGACCACTGGGCTGCCAAGTGGAGGGGCTGAGACTTGAAAGGGGTCAGTCTTGTCCCAGTACAGATGCTCATGCCATCGGGCTCCACACTATCCTGGAAACGGCAAGGTCACGCTGCATCTCCATCCTCACACTCAGCATCTTCATTCCTCCAGAAGAGCAGAAGAGGTGTCCATGGAGCACCTACTGTGTGCTGGGCCCTGTACCACAAATCATCATGCTCCAGCCTCATGTCAGACTGGAGGAGGGCAGCTCAGAGAGCCATGCCATATGCTGAGGCCACCCAGCCAACAGGGAGCCGAGGTGGGATGGCTGGGCCCGACCAACATCACGTTCATGCTTTTATCAGCACACCCCTCTCTTCCTGCAGGCTGAGCAGCCAGCGGCAGCTCTGAGAGTGTTCCACAGCACGGAGTCACTTTCAGACAGGCTTTGCCACAGGCAGAGGGGGCTCAATGCTACACAGAGAGAACTGGAAACTTCGGGGCCTGGCTGCCCAGGGCTCTTACTCCCCCAGTGCTTAGCAGCCAGAAGACAGAAATGCGCAGGTGCTTTGCCATCCACCCAGTGCATGGCTCCCACAGCCCCTGAGCTCCCCTCTGAAATGCATGCAGGCACTCATGGTCCCGTTAAAGGAGGAGGATCCAAAAGGGAAATCTGTCCCCAAAATGGATGCACATAAAACATCTCAGGCTACATCTGTCTCCCAAAGCACACTTTGGAGAGTCATGGTTGAAGCACAGGTAAAAGCAGCCACTAGGGCTCTGCTTCTGGCCTAGTCGGCAGGCTGAATCCTGGCCTGGCAGCGTTGAACTCAGCACTCACATGGGAGGATCCCCTGGTGTCCAGTCCAGGGGACCACAGAGACCAGGAGGATGGGGGGTGGGAGCATTTCTAGCCTCCCTTAACCAGTAAGTGGCTGGAGAGAGGCTGGTGGGTAACTCAGAGCACTTGCTTTTCATCAAACAGCTGTGGGTTCAAATCTCTGCTCCCTCAACTACTATCTACATGGCCCCTAGCAAGCACTTCCCTCTCTGAGTCTCAGTTTCCTTATTGCACAACGTGGATATCTTAATACCTGCCTCCAAAGGATCCCTGTGAAGGTTATGCAAGCCAACATCCATCGAGTGCCTGGCATGTGATGCGGTGATGGGATCCTGGTCCTCCCTGACACCCAGGTCTCAGCTTTTCCATCAGTTCTAGTCCAGACCAGTGCTAAAAAGGCTGCAAGTCCCCATTTTAGAATCCTAGAGGTGTCCTACCTATCACTTGGAAACCCAGAGATACTCACTCCCCAAGATCCCCTCTTTCTGGCATAAGCCCTAACAGGGCTGGGGAACTTACAGCCTAGCGAGTCCTCATTAACTTGGCCCAAGACCATCTGGACCAAGACAGTGTAGAGGTCCTTCTGCCCCCACAGCAGGTGTCCTGAACAAATCGGTTACACAAGGGCACTGTTGGAAATGCGGCATCCAGGCATGGGGGAATGTTCCGGCATGTCTGCCCATGAGAGCAGGTCTTGATGCCCTCAGCAGTAGAATCATGCTCGATGACCGAACCCAAGCCATTTTAGATCCCCACTGGCCATAAAAAAGGCATTTCTTTTGAAAAATAATTTATAATTCAAACTGACCGCCCAGCAATTATGCCCGGCCACTGGAATGCAAGCGTGTTTTGCCCCAGGAATCTTAGACATGAAAGCTTAGTGCAACCAGCCCATCCATCTCTCCTTGCCGAGTGACAGCTGAAGCCAGCTGCCCAGGACCCTCAGGGAAGGGACCCAGCCTCAAAGGCCCCCCCTTTTGGATTGTTTTCCTTTTGTGACGGACACCATGGTGAGGCCAGGCTGGGAGCCTGGGCTGTTTGTTCACGCACCAAGCAGGCAACCAGGAGTACACCCTGTTATCTTGGAGGTCTGCTGGGACCCCTACTTTCAGGGCTTTGCAGCATGTCAGCTGGCATCCCGTGAAGTGGGCCTTGTGTTGGGTGAGATAGGTGACTCCTGTGTCCCAGTATGTGGCTTGCCCAAGGCCATGGAGTGGGAAGGGGCCAGCAGGGTCAGCCCTTCCCCAATGAGTCTGCCTGAGGGCACGACGCCTGGGTCCTGGCCTCAGCTCTTCCTTGTCTTGCTGGTACCTGCCGCAGGCCCCAGTTTTCACATCTCTATAATGGGGAGTCAGACTGGCTAACCTCAAGGCGCAGAGACTGGAGGGAAAGGCCCCAGCACTCTCCTCCTCCTTGCTGCCCTCCAGGTGTCTCCAGCTGCTCATTGGTCAGATGCTCCCGCCCTGTCCCCTTGCCTCCCACACCCTGTGAGCCAAGGATGCCCAGGGCCCCAGGGGCTGGTGGCCAGGATGGATGGAAGCCCCCAGCAGTCTGGACAGCCCCAGGGACCAAGGCTGCAATGCCTAGTGGGAATTCCTCTACTACTTACATACATAAAGTCTGGAAAACTACAGCATTGACAGCTCCACCCTCCTGGGCCACTCATGGCTGGCCCTTTTTAACAGTGACCCAAAACAAGGCCCCCCTGAAGTCAAATTTACAGTGGGGTGAAATGCCCATCAATACCTGAGTCCCCTGCAAATGGTGTCCCCAGATGGTTCTGCAAGTGCCCCTTTCCCTACCCTTCAAAACCCGGGATGAGCTAGCCCCCACTGCAGCTACTTGCCACCAAAGCCATGACTTGAAGCCCACCAGCACGCGGCCCTGGCGCCCAAGCTCAACAGGCTGTGGGGTCAGTGACTGTAGTTTGAGGGCACCGCTGTGGAACCTGGCATGACCCTAGGGCTAATGAGAGAATGGAATTCTCAGCCCCCTCACAGGCCCCACTCACAGATAGGAAGCCAGGCAGACGTGCTCAGGGACTCAGGACTGCAGATGGTGCTTAGTGGACACGCCAGGTAGGCCATGGTTCAAGCTGCAGCACCCCACTTCCAAGCTGTGGGACCCACAGCACACCACACAGCTCTCCTGAGCCTCAGCATCCTCTCTCCTGAGGATGTGCACGGTCCGCCTCCCAGGCTGGTGTGACCTCCGGTGAGACACCAAGCCCAGGCCATGGCTCAGGGGACCCTCCATAACCTTGGTGGTGTCAACAAGGTTGCAGACGCCAAATGGCTTGTGCTGCAAAGTGGAGGAACCACATCACCTTCCAGCACCTGATGGCTTGCCAAGTTGCTCAGGACACCTGATGAGGCTTCACTGGCCAGCGGGGGCTGGGAGAGGGGAGGGTCTGACCTCCACTTGAGATCCAGGGTCCGAGGGGTCTTGGAGTTGGAGGTTGAGCCCTGGCCCTGCTCAGTGCTGGGCTCCATTCTTCCCTCAATAAAACCCGGGGCAGTGGAGGGAAGAGACAGACATTCAGGAACCTTCCAGATCAGATATTCTGGGCTTCCAACACCCCAAGTGTACAGTCCAAGCTAACATTTTGGGAGGTGGCCTGCTCCCTGGTGACAGCAGCACTACCCCCATGGCACATCCAAGCTTAGTGCTAAGTGGTCACAAGGCATGAACACTCATAGTGTAACATACGCATCCAAATCCGCCCAGGTCGAGGACTGATGCAAATACAGACACCGTTCTGCAAGACACTGTCATTTTCTTTCCCAAGACACATAAAGCTCTGTGGACTTCCAAGCCTAGCCATGACTATTCTTAGTGCACGGGGATCCAAAATTAAAACAGAGGAAGCGCCAGCTCCCTTGGTGGTTTGGGAACTTCCCTGAATATAAGGTTCCAGCCACAAAAGTCCCACGCCAGGAACGACACCAAGTAGATGATGATGGAGGAAGGACGGCTTATGCAATCCTGGAGCCAGGTGCATCCAGACGCAACAGGAACTGCTGCATCCTCTTCGTGCTCCCAAAACCACCTTGGCCCTTCTCAGAAGGAGCATGTCTCAGAGCTCCCCTCCCACATGGACAGACAGGTCTCCAGTGAAAACAGGAGTTGGCATGTTTAAGACAAAGAAGAGAAGGAACACAAGCCCCACCAGAATTCCTTCACCAAGAGGCCCAGGTACATCTGCTTTGTGCCCCAGGGTATCCACAGCAGCACAGGAGCCCCTGGCACACAGGGGGTGCTCAATTAATGCTCAATAAGTGCATGAATGAGGAGCTCACCAAGCATGGAGCCTGATTAAAGAGTCACCTCAAAGACTGTGCTGAATGAACCCTACCCGAGGCATGAAAGAGCCAGGACCAGGACACGTTCTCCCTACTGCCCCCTGGCCGGCAAACCCTTGATTCCCATCTGGATGCCAGGACTCATTTTCCAAGCCCTCACCATGACTGCACTCATAGGACGCTGTCCCAAACCATCCTCTGGGGACCTTCCACAGGCCTCCTCTGCAGGCATCCCTGAACCACAGCTCCCGCCTTGGAAATCACATCTGCTGAGGCTGGCCTTCGGGGAGACAGCCAAGCCCCCCCAGAGGACACCGCAGCAGAGGCCAAGCTGTCCAGCTCCAGTCACAGATAGTGGGCTGGTCTTGGGCATGGAGTAAATGGTAGCCCCCTGAAATGGGGCCATCCCTAGGGAGGGAGAGTTGAGAGGCCAAATGTCTCCCAGGTACATGCTCACCTTGGTCATTTCCCTCCTTGGCAGGGTCAGACCCCTCGGATCCCAGGCCCCGCAGTAGAGGGCTCTAAGCAAATGCTGTCCTGGGGGCAGGGGGCTGCCCTAGGCAATAAGCCCACCACTGCCCAGGCTCTCCTGGGTCACCTCTGACCAGCTCAGAAAAGCCCCTGGCCCAGCGGTCACCACATGGTCAGTACAGAAGCGAGGAGCCTGGCTGCCCCAAAGAGCAGGGTGCTCAGCTCCCAGTGGCCTCTGCCTAGTGAGGGGAAAAAAGGGGCTGGAGACGAAGACCTGCGACCATGAGGTGACCCCCAGACCAGCACGGCTAGGTCCAGAACCTTCTGGCTCCAACCATTCTCCTAGCATGAACCACCCCTCAGGCCACTCTTTTCCCTTACAGGGATGGCCAACTCAGAGATAACTGGGTCCAAGTCGCTCCGGTTGGTCTCTCCTCAGCTCAGCCTCCTGCAGTGGCTCCTGGTGCACTGGCAGTCGGAGTGAGACCCTGTTGAGGCTACAGGTCCACCACCTCTGCGAATGGATCTCTCATTCCCCCATCCATGATAGTCTCCTCACTCATCCGTAAACACTCCCAGCAACTCTTACCCTAGGGCCTTTGCATTTGCCACTTCTGTGGCCCAAACACTCTTCTCCTGGACAGCCTCTTGGCTCTCTGCCTTCCCGTTCCAAGGCCTCTACTCAGATGTCACTTTATCAAGGAGGGGAATGTCTCTGAGGCCTTTTTGTAAAACAGCAGCCCCTTCCCCACCTCTGGGTCCACCTTCACCCCTCTTCTGCTTTACACCATCTGAGCTGTGTGTTTGTTCACTGTCTGTCTTCCTCAATTAGGATGTCAGCTGTGTGCCTCATGCTGTTCCCTGATGCACCCAGCACCTAGAGCAGCACCTAGAGGGTAGTTTGTGTGTAGCGTGAGCCTGGAGAGGCCTCTCAGTCTTCTCAGTCCAGGAGCTCACCCCCAGGAGCCTCCTGTGAATACCTGCTGAGACAGCCCAATCAGCCCCATACCCCTCAACTGCCCCACCATGGGCTGCACATGTGCACAGGCATGGACATGTATGTGCACACACACTCACAGTGTATCACCTAAGAGTAGATTTGGCTGCATAGAACAAAAAACATAAAACCCAAGGGTCAATCCCCACCTAAAGGAAGTAAGGGGGCAAGCAGTCTGACCCTGGCATAGTGGCCCCACTGTGTCAGCAGGGAGCCAGGTTCTTCACATCTCTTTGCTCCACCACCCTCATGAATGAGTTTCATTTTCAAAGTCATCTCATGGTCCAAGATGGCAGCTGGAGCTCTGGCCATTACAACCACACTCCTGACAGTTGGAAGGGGAAAGGAGAGGAAGGCAAAAGGGACTTCCCCAGCCTCCTGCTTGTCTCCTAAGAAGCTTTCCAGAATCCCTCCCAACACTTTCCACTCATTTCATAGGCTGCATCTATCAGGGAGACTGGGAAATGTCTTTCCTCCAGGCACATCCCACCCTGAATGAAGCCAGGGTTCCTGTGTGATGCTTGGCTGTGGGTGGGTGTCAGACTCAGCCACTGCCCTCCCTGGCCCTGGCGAGGCCTCCACGGCCAGGATGCCACTCACCATGAGGATTCGCCGGTAGCTGTCGCGGTCGATGCCCCAGAGCTTAAGGTCGGTCTTGGCTTTCACCGTCGCGGCCCTGGGGGTGCCGTATATGAGTGCCAGCTCCCCGAAACTGCCCCCTTCGCTGATGCTGGTCACCCACTCTCCATTCACATACACCTTTGGGAACATAATGAGAGAAACATAATGAGTCCGCCACATGTCATGGGGGACATGGGGTTACATTGGTGCTTCCTGCATGGGGAGCCCTCCTTAGCTCTCCCTAGAAAGGGGCCCCTGCAAGGAGGGGCAGAGCACCAGCCACCACCCCCAGCCCCCTGGGTATGGGCAGAACTCCACGTGTGCCTGCCCAGGATGTGGCAATCGGGCTGGCATGGCCTCTGATCCAAGGAGCCAGCCTCATCCCAGACTTGACCAGGGCCATAGCTGGATGGCATCGAACCCCAAGGCAGGAGGACCCTAAGTTGCCAGTGCCAATGAGATGAGCCAGGACCAGAGACAGAAGAACACAGTGTGTCCGAGCCTGCCTCCCAGGCACATCTTCGATTCAATTCCTTATCAACTTAGACTCAGCCTCTCTGGGCCTCAGTTGGCTCGACTGCACACTGATGAGTTGGACCCTACGATTTCCATGGGGCATCCTGCTCTGGTGCTCTACCTCCATGCATATGTGAGATTCCAGGCAGACACCCCTACCTCTTGCCTTTTCCATTCATAAATTGCCCCTTCCTTTCCGTCTACTCTACAATCCCCCCCTGACAATCACTGTGCCCCTTGCCTCCACCTCCATCAGCACATGCTGCCCCCAGCCCCAAGGAGCCATTCTGACTATCCTAAGCACAAACCCTTTTCCTCCCAGGGGCATCCCTCCCTCCTCGGGCCTGGAGTCTGAATGGGAGCCCTATGGCTGGGCACTGCTGCCGAGCTGCACCGAGAAGGGGCGCAGACAAGATTCCCTTTCAGCCTGCATGGGCGACGTGCCCTGCACAGTGTGTCTACTATGCATTGACCACGTCCACATCCATGCAAGAATAGTGCAGATTGTTCATTATGCAGCGATTATGCAGATTCAGTTACTATAAATTGACACAATACGCTCTGTATTCCCTCAGCGTGTCAATGAGCTTAAAGAATAGTTCTCATTGGCAAAATGGGTGCACGTCGGGAAAGAATGGATTGCGATGAATCATGGAAGCGATTCTTAGTGAAATCAATGACTCATTATCTGGATAATAACTGATGCACAGAATTTTCTATCTGGAAGAAAACGCCACGCAGGTGATAATTCCATGAGTAAGTGCGGGCCAGGGTGGGGGAGAACTGGTCAACCAGAGATTTTCAAGGGGAAGAGAGATGACGGGGGTGCAAAGGCAAGATTCCCCCTGAAGGAGTTCGTGCTCATCCCCACCCAGGCCAGCCAGGCTCCCCGCGTTCCTGGAGGGGAGCAGCTGGGCACACGGGGGAGAAGAAACACCACCTCCCCCTCAACTCAAGGAGTCAGAAGATAACCATCCTCACAAGGAGGGAGTGTGCCCAGCTGGACGTGGAGGGACAGACACGGGGAGCGACTGTCAGTTCAGAATTTTAGATCAGCTACAATGTATATCGACAAAATAAAATTTAAAAAAAAAAAAAAAGAATTTTAGGGGTGAAGGAACCTCAGAGAACATCCTCCAGAACCTCTGCCTCTTGTTTTCTCAAAGAGGACCCAGAGCCCAGGGAAGAGTGGCAGTGACAGCCTGGGCACAGCGTGGCCTCCCATCTCGCAGCTGGCACTCCCACACGTCGCTAACGTTCTTGTAAAAACCTGTTGACGGAGGCATAACTTGCAAACGCTAACAAGCACGATCCTTACGTGTACAGCTTGATGAGATTTCACACCACTCTGACTGGATCCCCAGAAATCCTAGTGCCCCTCCCAGGTGAGTCCACCCCAAAGCCAAGCTCAGTTCATCTAACAAGAATCACACAGCTCATCCTTCTGTGTCTCCTGGTATTTATCCATTCTCTAGGTGATGGACTCTTAGACGGTCCATCATAATGCTGCCGTGAACATCTTGTTTGTGACTTACACGCCCTCATTTCTCTCGGTTGTACACTGGGAGGGGGGCATTTGCTGAGTCAAAGGGTACACCTGTTGGGTTAGCTTTAGCAGGTGTTGCTAATGGTGTTTTCTAACAATTGTTCCAAAATCCACCTCCCTCCAGCACTCGCCGCACTTTCTTTCCGATGCAGAGACCTCTTGCTGAGTCATGAAAGCCATGTGGGATCAGAGAATATAAATCTGAGGTTGGAGAGGTTTGGTTGACATGGGAGAGTATAGTGAGGCAGGCGGCATCCTGTGCCCAAGGAGGGTGGGTGAGTCTCCCCACTATGCACCTTAGGGGAACAAGGAAGCGATCCCTCAAATGTCTGCCCTGGCAGGTGGCAGGACATCCCACCCCCCATCACCTGCCAAAGAGTACAGGGGACCCTGGGAACAGAGAAGGGTAACTCTCAGCAGAGCCAGCCCATGGCAGCTGCAACCCCAACTTTCCTGGGGCACATCCCCAAGGAGGGGGCAGGAAGGCTCTGCTGCAGGGCAAGACCAAGGGGAGCTGGAGCCTGGAGCACATCACCACGGCGGGCTGGGACCCTCTGCCCAAGGCCTCCAAGAGCTCCCTCTGAGGCGTCAGAGAAAACCATTGTGCATATCCTGCAGACGAGCCCTGGGCCACCCCACAGAGGACAAAGGGGCCATCCTTCTCAGGACACTGGCCTCTGTCACTGCTCCCCAGCACAGCATGGGCCCCACCCCAGCTGGTACGCAAAGGGGCTACTACTTGTTTTGTTTCATTTTTTGTTTTTTTCTTATTCTTTTAAAAGAAAAATGGTGGGAGGCCACACTGAGCTACATTCATGCTCTACCATTGACCGCGGCTGCTCAGGGTAAGCACGGAGCTCCCACTCAGCCGTTCTGCATTCCTTCCCTCCTTCCTTCATTCATTCACTCCCCCCTGTGATTTGCTGAGCACCCCCTCGGTCCCGGCATGGCTCTGCACTGGGGATTCATCAGTGGGCGACAGACAGATTCCTGTCCACGAGGGACTTTATGACCAGCAGGGTGACAGACTGTAGACAAATAACCACACGAATACATGTTCATTATAAAACATGCTAAAGTCACAAAGAAAATGGGAAAACAGAGTGTTCAGTAAAAAGGCTACTTGGGGACAGTATTTAGAGGATGGTTTCACGGAGGTGACTTTGAGCAGAGCCCTGAATGGCAAAGGGCCAGCTGTGCAAAGATTTGTGGAAAGAGAGTTTAAGGCAGAGGGAAGGACGTGCCAAGGTCCTGAGGCAGGACTGAATTTGGAGGGTACTGGATGCAGCAAGACCAAGGGGGAGGATGCCAAATGGGGCAGGAGAGGTGGGTGGGACCAAGCCATTAATTCTAAAAGCAATGAGAAACCCCAGGGGGTCACAGCAGGGTTGGATGTCATCTGGTTACATCTGCAAAGCTCCCCTGGGTGCTAAGTGGGGAACAGCTGGGGGCAGCTGGAGGGGAAGTAGGGAGGGAGGCAGACCTGGGGTTTGTGACTGGGCTACTCAACCTGCACCTGTGGACCAGCAGCACCAGCATGCCTGAGCCAGCAGCACCACCATGCCTGAACACAAGTTCATGGGCCCACCCAGACCTCCCGAATCGGACCCTGGGGTGGGGCCCAGCAGTCTGTACTTTAACAGAAGAGGTACAGCAAGCTGGAGAAGCAAAACCCCGATTCAGGTGTGGAAGGACACAGAAATAGGGGACTGGACTGAAGGCAGATAATAAAGCCCCAGCTGTGGAATCATGAGGTAGCACTGGATATCTATCAGTTCCAGGCCTCTAGAGTCGTCATCGTCCAGAGCCAAGAGAGCAACACCCTCTGGCCATGCTCACCTCCAATACCCACACAGACCTAAGCTTCAGGAGATGCTGGGGAGCCCTGGCCACCCGTGACCACACCCGCCCAGGCCTGTGTGTTAGGGGATTGCTGTGTGCCCTGGCTCCATCGCCTGTCCCCCACCACCCCCCAGCACCACAGGACACTTCAGGTCAACAAACTCGACTCCACAGAAAAGCAAAATGGGTTGAAGGAACAGTTCAGCAAGTGGAGACAAAAAAAAACCCCAGTCACCTGAGTTATCCACTTAATCGAGGTAAAAGGGTATCCCCTTAACCCCAGCTCTCACCTTCATTTCACCTGTAAGGCAGAGCCGACTTGTCACAATCTGGGCAAGAGGGCAAGGCAAGGCTGCCATCAGGCTGCTGTTTTGCTATCATGAAATGGCGAGGAAAAGGGAGTGAACAGTCCCTCTCCTCCGACTTCTCAGGCCCCCACAAAAAGCAGGAACACCTGCGTCCAGCTGTCAGCTGTCTGTCACTGCCCTGGAAGGCTCCCGCACTGCCCAGCCCACCTGCTGTCTCTCCTGCTCTTCCCAGTGTAGGAAACCCAATTCCCTGCCCCAATCTTTAGCCCAAAATGCCCAGGGCCTTTGACCTGTCTGGTGTTTGCTCGTGGTACTCTCCCCTTCCTGCCAGATGGCTTGTCTTCACTCCTCTGGGTGGAAAGCTGCCAGCAAGCCTCCTCCAGTAGAACCTCAAATCCATCCAAGGCACCCTCTATAGACCTCAGGCAGACTGAGGACCCCAGAAGGCAGGATTTAGTCGAGACCCTGAACCTAAATCTGGAGTTGGCCACTGACTGCCAGACTGACCTTAAGGCCTGCCTTGAACTGAGCTGTTCCTCCTTAAAATGCAGCCTGTGTGGGGTCTGCAGAGTGCAGTGTGCTCAGTAAGCTATCACTACCCAGCCTGTGTCATCTGCCCTCACATTAACACTACCACATGTGAAGAGGTTCTGGGATTCATCTCCCCTGACCCCAGAGCATATACACTACCAGGATACATCCAAACAGCCTAAAACCCCAAGTGGGGCCACCCGGGACCCCAGCAGAAAACAAAAAGGGCCATGTTGGGGGTCCCTGGATGTGCTTTATGGGTAAAATCATGCTGGGAAGGCTCCCGGGTGCTGCAGAAAAATTTCATAGTACGCTCTGGTTCAGGGGTCACACAACTCAATAAGTGACTAATTAAAGCACAGCACTCTGAAAGCAGGGTCTCCAAGAGCTGCTTCTACAATCACATTCATAGCAGCAGATTCACGGCAACCAAAGGCAGAAGCAACCCAAGTGTCCATCGATGGATGATGGATAAACAAAATGTGGTCCATCCATGCAACAGAATATGATTCAGCCTTAAAAAGGAAGGCAGTTCTGACACATGCTACATGGATGAACCTTGAGGACATTATGCTGAGTGAAATAAGCCCGTCACAGAAAGACAAATACCATAGGATTCCACTTACATGAGGGGTCCCTAGAGGAGTCAGATTCATAGAGACCGGAAGTAGAATGGTGGGTGCCAGGGGCTGGGAGGGAAACTGGGGAGGTCATGTTTAATCGGGACAGAGTTTCATTTTGGGAAGATGAAAAAGTTCTGGAGATGATGGTGGTGATGGTTGCACGATAACGTGAAAGTACTTAATACCACTGAAGCGTACACTTAAAAATGGTGAAAATGGTAAAGTGTATGTTATGTGTATTTTACCGATACACACACACACACACACACAAAACACAAGGCCAACACAATAACAACCAATCCCAACCATGGGACGGGATCGCCACTCCCAGAGGTGCTCTGCTCCCAGGGGGACAGCAAGCTGCCCCGGAGCGGTAGCCTCACTCCCCATCTCTGAAGGCTCTTCTCCCAGACACTTTGTGTGAAACAAGAGGGAAGCCCAGGAACCCTGAAGCCAGCAAGGGCAATGTGAAGCTTGGGGTGGGGCACGCAAAGGAGGGACCCAAAAATAACAAAGGACTGAAACAATCGGGAGGAATCGGGCCTCAAACAGGGCTTGAAATGGAACTACATTCCCGAGCCCATAAAATCGGCAGCTGAGTGTCCTTTTAAGTAGAAATGCTATGTTCCACGAATAAAATAAATTGGAAGATATTTTTATACTTAGAAAAATGGATTATAGCTCTTGGCAACACACGCTCTGCAGCAGGCACTTTCGGAGTCTCTCTGGAAAACCGTAATTTAAACTGAACCTGGTGCTTTTGGCATTCAATCACCTGGTCATCCCCTTGGGGCACCACGGGTCAGAGGGCAGTGTCCACCCTGCAGAAGGAGAGGAGCTCAGGATGCCTACGCTCGAGCCCCACCTGTTTAAAGGGCCAGGGCGGGGACTTAAAGAGGGAGGCAGCCTACTGCAGCGCTTCAGGAATTTTACTGGGTGTAGAAATGCCAGTGGTGATGGTCTCCTCTCTCTTTCCCCCACCCCCAACAGTGTCACTCTTGCCTTAAAGTGTCATCCTCAGAAACCTATACAGGCCTGGGCAGCCCTAGCCCTGCAGCCCTGTGCCCTGGGTATGTCGATTTCACCGCCTTGGGGAAGGCAGTTTACAGAAACGAGCAAGTAAAATGCAGCCCTCGGGCTCACAGGAGTGGGGCTGGGCTGCTGCAGCTCCACCCCCAGGAGCAGTAATAACAGTAATTATTATAATATATATCCCCATAACTTACCCGGCTACCCAACATGCCATTTTTTCATTCCAGATTCCTTACTGAGCATCTTTTGATTCCCTTAAATGTGGCCTTCACCCACACTGCCCCTGCGTGTTTACCCTGCACACAAAGTGCCTCCCACATCACAGGAGAGCTCCCCCCACGCGGCTCCTGTACCCGGCCCCGCCCAGCCCCGCGGGGCACTCCCTGCTGCCCACCCCTGTCCCAGCTGGAAAATCTGATGAGATTGATGAAGGTGCTTGGCATTCACGCACAGACGCCATGGGGCAGCAATGGCCTGGCGCGCCCATTCACAGATGGCCCCATAAGTCACAGCCTTGTCCCATCGGGGGCCCCGACTGTCCCAAATTCAAGGCTGTAGCCAGGAAGTGGGCGTCCGCCCACAGTGCCCAGACATCCTGGCTCTACAAGCTGGGGTCCAGCAAGGGCCTTAAAGCTGCCTTTGTACCTGACCGCTGAGGCTGGGAGGGGGTACGGATGGGGAACGGGGGGAGGTCTGCATCTGCCAAGACAATATATTTGGGGAACTCCAGTTACGTGAAGGTGACCTCACTTTTTCCCTTCACAAAATTGCCTCCACATGTCCCAGGCCTGGCAGGAGGCCAGTCGCACACTGCATCGCAAGGCAGCAGGGATGGGTACTTGGCTGAAAGAAGGCTGGGAAATGTCCCCTCAACTCAGGCTTCAGCCCTGACCCCATCCCAGTGGTGCCCCAGGCTTGGGCGCTGGGACAGTCCCTTGAGGGACTGGGGAGATCCTGTTGAGTTGAGCCACGGGGTTTGAGAAAACTCAGTCCCTGCTTTGAAAGGTTCACGGACAAAGGCCAGGGCCAGCCACCTTCCAAGTCACATTTTACATACAAGGGAGTTACAGATCCAGGGTGCTGGGTCAGTGGGGCAAGAGGATATAGCACTTTACAGTTTGCAACCAGAGTGCCATCCAGCTGGAATAGTGGAGAGGAGGAGGAAGCGAGGTGAGTCTGGGAGGACGTGACGGTGGTGAGGGATTCTGCAAGGATGTGGAGCAGCCGTGCTCAGATGCTGAGCCAGGGCAGCACTCCTCCCTGCTCCTGCAGCCTGGCCCAGGTAGGGCTCCCACAGCAGCTCAGCCCTGAGGCCGACTTATGTGAAACTTCCTGGTGGCCGAGTGTGATGAGCTTGGGCTCCCTGCCTCTCCCACCCTGTTACCCCTCCTTGGTGCCTTCCCACCTTCAGAAGTACTCACAGAGACTGCCGGGCACTGAGCTGGGACGGGAAGGGTGGCCACAGGCATTTGGGATTAGGACAAGCTTGGGGTGTGGACGGAGGGCTTTTCCTCTGAGCAGTGGAGATGGCTCTTGGTGGGACCCGTGGAGGAAGCATGCGACAGGTGTGGGGTCTGCGAGTAGGGTGGCCAGGAGGTGGTATACAAGTTAATGGGGAAGAATAAAGTGGGCAGAGGCGCCGCATCGACAGACCTCCACCTCCCCTGTGCCAGGACTGCCCATAGCGCGCCACGAGAACTCTCATCTCATCTCCTGGCTGTCTGCGAGCTCTTGTGTCAATTCTTCTGAGCAACACAGAAATGGCATGGCTTGGAAACATAAAGAACTAGGCCAAACTAACCCAGCCAGCTAAGGAAGGACAGAGCCTGAGCCTGAGTCTGATGTCCATACGGTATTTTGACTCATCTACTGTCTTCTTTTAGACATAGGTTAGGAAGAACATCTCCCCAGACCCCAATGATGGGCTCCTCAGGCTCCATGAAAGAACTTTGGGGGAAGGGTCTGCTATTTCCCACACCTGTTCATTGAGGAGAACCAAGGAATGTACGATTCAAATTCCCTGGGGTCGTCTCAATTCCTCATTTCTGCTCCAAGCTCTGATGACACAAACTGGTGTTTTGAAGATGTCTTTGGAATTGAATTGGGAGATCCGTATGACTTCAGTGAACACAGTAGAGGCAGGAACATCCAGTGGCGAGGAAAAGCCCGAGCCAGGACCTGGACCTAGATGGGGCTCCTAGTCTAGCTGGGGGAGGGTCTGGTCCCCGGTCATCTGCTGAGATCAGTATGTATGAAAGCTGGGTATGGCTCTACCTAGATAGGGAGGAGCAGGGCCTGGTGGGGTCTTACAGGATGCATAGGAGCTTGCAAGGCACAGGAGGAATAAGAATAGAGGGGACAAGAGGGACATTCATTTGCTAACTTCCTGCTCACTGTCCATTTCCCCATTAAACTACCACCACCCAGACCCCACCTTCAGAGCAGAGGCAGGTTGTCCCTTCATAAGTATTCTCTTAGGGCCTGGCAAGTGCCTGACCCACAGCAGGTGCTCAATAAGCATCTGTGGAGGAGAAAACAGGGAAGAATTTCCAGTATAGTGATCGTTTGGGGGCGGAGAGTATGAAGCAGAAAAGTAGTCATGAATAGTATAAGATTAGGCGCTGGCTGGGAAAACCATGGATCCAAACTAAGAATGAGTCTATCCCACACTTCCCCAGGGGCCGTCTCTGCCCTCAGCATCACTTGAGCTGGGCAAGCTGGAGTGACGCGTTCTTTTCAGGGATCATCCCTGCCCTGTCCGCTGGAGGCTGAGCCCAAGTCCTGGCCCCACTCCACCGCCAGGCCTGGCTATACAGACGCTAGCACAACAGAGCTATCTCCTAGGACGGACCCTAGGCCTGGCGACAGTGCTCAGCTGGGACACTGGCCGCAACCTCCTCTGTCTTCTCTATTTCCTGGGATGAGTTTTTTTTAAACCCAAAGCAGTGCCAGCAGGAGATGACTGTGTGGCCTGGCAGTAGAGCCCAGGGTCAGGACCGCCAGCCCCACCTCCTAACCTTCCTCCTCCACACACTTCCTCTGTGGTGTCAGCAGCTCCCAGGGCCTTTAGCTCCTGCCTCAGTTTCCTTCTTCGGGGAGAAAGGAGACCCTCTTCCCCCCCGACACAAAGGCTGCCCCAGAGGCCTGGTCTAGGGGCCCAAGCCCATCAGTTTCAGGTCAGGATGAGTGCACCAGGACAAAGAGAAACCCCAGATTCTTTCCCTGCCCGAGCTAGCTGGGACCTCAAGGCGACTCAGTGCATGCCCGTCGCAGGAAGATTGAACATGAGTCATTTCCTGTGCTACCAGCTCCGGAAGCAGAGTGGGCCTGCTCGGGTTCCCAGAAACACAGTGGCCAGGGTGGGTGCGGACGGACCGCTGGGGAAACAGATGAGTAAATGCCCTCCCCCAAAATAGCCTGGACTGGACAGAGGCACAGGGGCCAGAGGCCAAGCCCTGAAATAGCTGGCCCTGGGGCAGCCAGGGGTGATGTCACCTGAACAGCAGCCAGCAGAGCCACCATGAGAGCCAAGGGCAGGTGGTGGCACAATTTGCGGTGAAGGGGGAGGGTGTGGCTACTGCATCAACTGTCCCTGTGCTGGTGTTCCAGGCCCAGAGGAATTTTGGGAGCCAGCCTGGGAAATGGCAGGCATCTGGGGCCTCATGGACTCTGAAATGCCTGGGACAGACTCAGTCTCTGTCCTCAGGGAGCTTCCAGAATGTCATGGAGACAGGCCTTAAGGAAATGGTCACATGAAAAAGTGCATAATCATAAACTGAACCAAGTCCTATGAAGAAAGCAGGCACAGCACTACAGAGAAAAGGATGGGAAGGGGGATGTGTCTGCAGATACCCAAGCCAAGGATGTGACATTTAAGTGGAAACCCAAATGAGAATCAGGAGCTAACAGTGATGACACTGAGGGGAGCAGAGGGTTCCGAGCAGAGGAGGAGGCACATGAAAAGACCCTGGAGCAGCCAAGCTCCAGGTGGGGTCCAGGAACCAGAAGACGATGGCATCACTCTGGCCCCTCCCTGTGGATCACATTGGAGGACTCAGGCCTGATTCAGAAAAACAAACCCACTGCGGGTTTTAGCCAGAGATAAGCACCATCAGCTCTGTGGACAGCAGGGCCAGGACCCCAGCAAGGGGACTCCCACAGCATTTCAAGCCAAAGAACTCAGAGGCTCAGACTGGAGGTGGCCAAGGAGGTGGAAGGAGCCAGATGCACTGGGGAGCCACGGGGCCAAGGGTGATGCCCGATGTCCTGTTCCAGCCCAGCCGTGGGGCCTGAGGTGCGGTCTCCTGAGAAGGAGACACTACTCCTTCTAGAACAGCTTTGTAGAAGTGTGGTTCCTTTACTCTTGAGACAGGTGGAAGCAGGAGAGGACAGTGCCCTGACAAAGCAAGAGAAAGCTGGCACCAAAGGCAGTAGTTGATCCGTTATAAAGTCAGTACCTTTGGGGTCTATAAACAGGTAAACCCCCCCGCCACACACTTTACAAAATGTCAACACCCAGTGCAGTTGAGTAAGAGTAGCGTGTCCGTGGGCTGCTGGTCTGGAGGCAGCGTTAAGTCAAACAGAACAACCACGTGCAGGAGCCTGGCAAGCTCAGCCCGGGCGTGCGGGAAACGGGCAGCAGTAAAACAACCGCAGCTGCTGCTGGCACCTGCTGGCACCGGCTCTTCTCTCAAACTGTGCTTTGAATACTTTGATATGATCTTTCAAATGAAATGTATTACATATCTGGATTAAAACATCAGAAATTTATCATTCAGAAAGAAGTGTTTTCAGACCAGAGCTTGTCAGTGACCTGGTGCCATGCAGGGTGTGTTGTCTTCAAACCAGAGTGGAAAGAGGCACTATTTTCCAAAAACAGTAAGCAATACTCACATCTACTTCTCCTTGATCGATTACATAGAAATTGTCTCCTTCATTGCCTATAACAAAAGAAAAAAGACAATGGATGTGTAAAGCAAAGCACGTCAAAACTCATGAGTTACAGTGTTTTTGTTTTTCTTGCAAATAGCTTTTTGCAACATTGTGTTATAGACTGTTGCCAAGCAACACCCTGAGTCCCACCAAATTTTTTTTTTAAATGACGAGAATGTTACAGAAACACATTGGGTTAAACATACTGTTCTTAAGTTTCATTGTTGAATTTTCTCAAGGATAGACAATGAGAGTTTTATTTTAATATATATTTTTCAAGTGCATCATCCTTTTTTCCCCTGTTGGATTTGCTCAGAGAAGATAGAACATACCTTGCTGTATAACTGTCTCCCCAGCAATGTGAGTGACAGGGAACATGGCGTCAAAGATGTCACTGAAAAACAAACACAGCAAATGAGGCCTGCGGATGACACCGAGCAGTTTAAACCCTGGTTTCCTTAACTTGACACTTAAAAACTTGAGTTGTACACTCAGTAACTCACAGTCTTGTTTAAATCACTTCACAGTCACCAGGGAAAATGAGAAAATCCATGTAAGTTAAAAGAAGAAAATAAAAATCCTTCAGAACCCCACTGTCCAGAGTTAACCACTACAAGTCCTGCCATACAAACTTCCAGACTCATTTCTGCACATAGACAGGGTTTGCTCTTTTGGTCTTTACAAAAATGGGATCACACTATACATACTGTTTTGGACACCACTGAATAAAACAAGTTATAACTGATTGCAAACATTTCTCATGTCGGTGAGTACAATTCTACTAGAAAATAACAATCAATTTATTGATATGTTCTGCATTTTCTTCTTTTTCTGTCAGGGAAAACACTTGCAGTTGAAAGGGATTCCTGGGATTCTTGGTGCAGAAATGAGATGCCAGTTCAGAGCCTCTAAGTGGAAAACACAGATCTTTCATGACAAACTGACTCTACAAGCCACCGAAGCCAGTGAGGTTGACACACAGGGTCTGCCAGCTGGGCAGCCTGGCCATTCAGTTTTCTAAATTTGGATGTGAAATGGACCATGCAAACAGAATGACAAGAGGAGTGAGGAGACAGCTCACCCCCAAGCCAATGGAGGCACTCTGGAAAAGTGGAAGCACCCGTGGGCAGCCCCATCTTTGCACTGTTCCTGGACCCCCATCTCGCCAGGACTGTAACCAGGACGCGGTGTCAGAGACATCAGCGTCACACTCCTGAGATGCAATCACTACCTGCGGAGACAGTGCCCACCCACAGGTGCTTGGCTCACGAAAGAGAAGCCGTGAAACCAACGCAGCATTGAAGAAAATGCCACAAACCCCCAGGTAGGATGAGCACACCGTGCACGTGGAAGGGTAGCTTCCTTCCTGCCCTGTTTAATAGGGAGGTTCTGGGAAACCTCTGCCAGACTGGTGAAGTTCAGGCGAGCCTCAGAGGAACTCAAAGGACTTGCTGACCCCCAGGGTGGGTGAGCCACCTGGGAAAAGAATGCAAAACCAAAGACCCAGACAGGCCTGTTTCCACGGTCCAGAACATATAAATAAGTAATTCTTAAAATAGTGGTTTTCTATTTAAGAAATGCTTCTTTTGAGTTCTAGTTCCCAACTTCACTAACAATTCAGTTTCCTGTTTCCTGCCTTCTCTCTCGGTCAGAGGGCAGCACCCCGAGAGAAGTCAGTGGGTGGCAGGGGCTGTGGGGAAACCTGCAGAGACCCCTCCCCCACTCCTCCCACCCAGGCCATGAGGGTCTGGACCAGCTGCCCCCAGGCCCAGCCCCAGGCACCTGGTCCCCTGGCCGGGATGTTTCTTGGCCACAGCATCCCCAGGGGAGCATCTTCAGGAGCCATCCTGGCACTGTTTTTTAAACTGCATTCTTCAAAACCACAAAATAAGGGCTCACAAAATGAACAGATCTTTAAGAAATGATTTTACAATTCCTCCCTCTTTTCTCTTAAATTTCAACTCATAATGGTAAAATGTTTTTCAAAATGCTATAAATAGACATGGTATACCCACAACCACCCTGCCTGGACAGATGTTAACATGTTACCATGTTTGCTTCAGATGGCTCTTTTCTGGAAAGCTATCAGCTCCAGCCCTCCCAGCCCCAGGGGTGTAGAATGAAGCTGCTCTCTGTCCCCCAAGCCATTCTGCATTGTTACTTCACACGTGTGCAACCATGAACATGGTCCATTATTATTTGGTGTCTTTATTATTTACATAAAGGTACCCTTTCACAACTCTATTCTCCCTCTTGACATGTTTTCTGAAATGCATCTGGGTGAAAACACAAATCTGGTGAGCTTCCTTAACTGCTGCCTGGCGTTCTCTGGTTCATTCATCCATTCCTGCCCAGAAGGACATTTAGGATACTTCCATGTTTTTGCAATCATTAACTGGGCCATGAAGGATATCACAGAACCCCCCAAAAGAGGGGAGCAGATAAATACTATTGCATCCCTCATTAATATGGGGCTCACGTGCCACTTGTGGGCTTCTACTTGGGCTTGAGCAAAGGTGGAGGGTCAGCTGAAACCTTTTCTGGGAGATTTAGATCCCCAAACTGGGTGGTTCAGTCCTTGGTGTCAATCAAAGCAGACTGTTCCCCACGTCTAGGTGCGTCTGCCCTGCTGGGCTCTGGCCGTGTTTGGAGCAGCAGCTCCTCTGAGCACCTGTAAAATGACCCTTGGTGGGCTTCTCCATCAACCTCAACTCCCCAGGTGCGTGGCCGGCAGAGAGGTGACCCGGAGGATGGAAGAGACAAAGAATCCCACCTCTGTGAACAGCAAAGCCTGGAAAGCCCAGCCTCATTCACCAAAAAAGGCCTGGGAGGCCCATTTTCCTTCGGAAGAAACTTTAATTCCCCGATGCCCCTCAGCTCGTAACTGCCAAAGGCTTGAACACAGACTGGAGGAAACACACTCACGCACTCTGGTCAGCCCTGTCCACTCCCCCACTGAACAGCTCGCCTTTCTCTTCCATCTTCTGCATCCTTTCGAACAAAGCCCAGTCCCTTCCTCTCTCTTAGCACTTAATGGAATTAAAAGGCACTGGCTTCTTCTGTCTGTAAAAAGAAAACAGTTTTCTATTCTAATCCAGAAGTCACCGCTGGAGGGTTTAACTGAAGCTGCTGGCACAGATCTTAAATAGCCTCACATTTGCATCCCCCTGCCTCCAGCCCACCGTCAACAAACACTGGCTTAGCACTTATGCATTAGGGACTGTGCTAGGTTCTGGGGACACAGAAAGCCCCCCAGCACTCAGGCCAGGTGAGAGAAACAAAAACATGAACACATTACAGCCGTCACTTCCTGTGGGGGCTGAGGGCTGGGGCCTTTGTCCATCTCTTGCTCCATCCTCACCCATCCCCTGTGAGGTCAGAACCGCAGTTGACTTCGTTTTCCAGATAAGGGAACTAGAGACACTAAGTAACTTTGCCCAAGATCAAACAGCTAGGAAGAGGTGATGTCAGCGTGCAAATTCCTATCCCATCCATCTGCATTAAACTCAGACTCCTAATCACGGCTCTCCACGACGGCCCGGGCTTCGCATAGGGTGCAGAGATCTGTGTGTCTCCTCCAAGCGGAGCACAGCATCTCCCTCCCTTTCTGCCTACCTCTCTCTGTCTTCCTCTCTCTCTCTCTCTCTCTCTCTCTCTCTGTCTCTCTCTCTGTCTCTCTGTTTCTCTCTCCCTCTGTGCCCTGGCTGGCCTCTAAGCTGGGTGTTGGAGACCTGAGTATTTGTGGGTACCCCCAGCTCTCTTCAGGCAAACACCCAGAAAGGAGTCCCAGACAGCAGGGCCAAGGCTGGCTGATGGTGCTGGCTCAGGATGGTTTCCAGGGAACTGACCATCTGGGGTCTCAGCTCCCACCTGGCCCATGGCTCAGAGATCACTAGCCCTTTGGAAGTCCTCACCCCACCCACTCCTCACCCTGGTGCCTCTCCCTCCTCAGAGCCTCAGTTCTTGTGCTCCTCATCCTGCTGGTGAAGGCTCCTCACTTCCTCCCTCTCAGCTGCCTGGGAGTTCTGAGGACGGAGACCACACACTCACTGCAGTGTGCTTGCTGCACGGTGCCTGGCCCATCTAACCACCAGCAGGTCCTCAGTACAATATGGATGGAGGGTGGATGGACAGGTGGATGGATGGGTGGGCGAGTGGGTGGAAGGAGAGAAGGAAGGAGGAAGCGAGGAAGGAAAGACAGATGGACAGAAAGAAGGAAGGGAAGAAGAAAAAACAGATGGCTGGGTGGATAGATTGAAGGATGGCACAGCCTTTCTAGGGGTATTTGCAGCAAGTGACAACTGCGGTTCACGTGCCCACTCTTTGCACCATCAGTTCCACATCTAGGCACATAACGAAATTATTAGACAAATATGAAAAGATTAATGCATAATGGTACCACCGAAGTACTGTTTACATTAGACCAAAAAAAAAAAAAAGTACGATAGAGGATTTGTTAAATAAATCACAGAATTTCTAAATAACATTATGTAGTCATTAAAAATAGTGACATAGACACATATGACAAGAAAGGAGGATGTTCACAATGTTACCAGTGAGAAGAAGTGGTTGATAAAACAGTACAATTTGAAAAAAATAAACGAATAACCTAGAGACGAAATACCATAATACTAACAGCAACTGTCAGGGTGGAAAAAGGATGTGGGTTGAGTCATTTTAATGCAGCTTTTGTTCCCTTTTTGTTTGATTATTTGTATTTACTTGCATTTTTTATTATCAACTTATACATCTGTGTAATTTTTTTTTTAAATGAGGCAGTTCATCTTTGGGGAAAATGCCATATCCACCCTTAAAGGCAGAGTTGAGGCTCTTAACATTTTTAAAGCATCCAAAAAAGGCAAAATCTAGACTTGAAAATGTTAAAGCATGCTTTTCCAAGTGTGGTGCTGACTCCAAAGCCATAACGCATAAAGATGCATCAGAGACAGAAACCGACAGCTTTATTCACAGCCAGACACACTTTCTAAAGCACCAAACAGATGCGCCAAAATGTACCTCCAAAAATTACATATGCTAAACCTTGTTGCCTCTCATCAAAACAGCTGAATGTGAGCACTTTGGAAAAACATTTTGATCTCTAAAAGATTAAATATGCTCCAATACGTGCAGGAAGGGGCCCAGGCTCACCCAGTGTGGGGCCCCACTGCCCGGCGTGGCACACCAAGAGTAAAACAGCCACGATCAAGTCTGTCTGGAAAACACCATCCCCTTCTCAGAAATGCCATTTCCTTCCTCCGACAGCTACCAGCTTCTCGGGCCACAGCAAGTGCAGGTTACAACTCGCACGCACAGGAGTCCTCACGTGAGAATGTGTTTCTAGAAGAACCCCCCTCCCCCAGCCTTCAATGACCTTCCCCCAAACCCTGAGACAAGGATGCCCCCCAAGTGCAGATGTGAGTGTTATGAGGTCTCCTAAGGGGTGGGCAGGAAGGTGGCGACCAAGTGGACAGGGAACGCCTGAAGATGTGTCCTCACGCGCAGGGAACGTGACTATGAGGTCCAGGTTGGCATGGGGGGTGGGCTGAGCATATGGTGGGGTGGGGGGAACCACATCTGGACAGGCCAGATTCCTGTTAACTGTGTGCCCTCCACTCCAGCCCAGGATAAAAAGACATGGGGCTCAGTATCCATGGAGATCCACAGAAAGCCTCTGTCTGCTCTGTTCAACTCCAGTCAGTCAGGACTGTCTATAATAAAATATACAACAATATGTATAATATGGTGTGATACAATATGACATGGAATCAAACCACCTTAACAGACAGCTCCAAGACAGTGGAAATTCGTGTGGGCCTTTTGAGAAAAATCCCTGCTTCCAGAAGCAATTCTCTATTAAAATATTAGTAGCCAATCTGAGTCCCCAGGCCATGCCAAAAACACTCCACCCAAGAGGAAACCTCATTAACATTGTCTCATTTGAACTTCACAACAATTTAGGGCCCCATTATGGTTCCCACTTCACAGATGAGGAAATCGAGGCTCAGAAGGCTAGTGAGTGTGCAGGCATTGGGTCCAGAGTCTGTGATCTGACCACCACTGAGAGCCCCCAGAGACCCAATTCCTGCCTCAAAGAATGAACAAGCAGAACATGCTGTATGGGGGTCTCGGCCCCTCTCTGGGCAGAAAGGGTGTGGCATGGCCCTACCCCATGCCCTGGGTCCACACTGAGGGTCTGGCTCTGCCCTCCCCCTCCCCCTACCATTGTTGGGAGCCTCTGACAAGGTCTCTCAGGAGATGCTCTCAGGGCCCAGGAAGATCAGATGCTGTCCAGACAAAACTCCATCCATACGGATCATTGTATATGAGAATGAGGGTGTGTGCAGGGGTGAGGGTGGGAGGAGATAGGACCAGGCCCAGGAACCCAGCCCACAGACCCCTCACCTGCACCCTGGACCTTTCATTTGGCATGAAGCCAGAGCACTCCCACTAGATCCCCCCCCCCACTAGATCCCTGCTGGGCCACACAGCAGCAGACCCCACTGTTCACAACAAAACCACAGACTGTGTATCTGGCCAGACCTGTGTTTTATGGGACACCCCCTCCCAGCATCTTTTCTCAAACCTCAGGTGCAAATATGTACCCCTCAGCTCATGACCTGTTCTTGTTTTATTTATACATTTATTCCCCTCCTCCCCACTTCCTTCCCCTGACCACAGGCAATTGCTCAAAGATGTTTGAGATATCTCCTTTTGTTTGTATGCTTTCTCTCAAAACATGGAATTTTGAGCTGTTAGCATTTACCTAAAAGTGGCATTACGCTGCAGATTTCATCGAGTACAATGTATCTTAAATCTGTGCACATCACTGTGATACATCTGGGCTGTAGCTTTGAGCTACTGTTTTGTTTTCATTTGTACTTCCCTGATCTCTAATCTATGAGCTCCTCTTCCTCAGGGGCTTGTGGGCTGGTTGGGTTTTCGCTTCTGTAAATTTCCTGTTCATATCTTTTGCCTATCTAGATACTGGGGTTGATATCTTTTTTTCTTGTTGATTTGCAGGAATTCCTTCGCATGTTTTAGATATTGGTTGCTTGATAGTTTTAGATATTGTAAGTATCTTCTTGCAATCAGTTATCTGTTAACTTTTCATGATATCCTTAATTAAGACATCTTCCATTTAATGTAAACTCTTTTTTGCTCTGTGGTTTGTGCTTTGTGGCTTTTAATTAGGAAAGTACTTCCCCACAACCAAGTAATGAAATCCTCTCTGACATTTCTGTTGTTAGTTGGCTTGGGCTGACATAATAAAGTACCATAGACTGGGCAGCTTAAAGAAAAGACATTTATTTCTCACAGTTCTGGAGGCTGGAAGTCCAAGATCAAGGTGCTGGCAGATTTGTCCTGGTGAGGGCTCTCCTGGCTTGCTGACAGTTGCCTTCTCTCTGTGTCCTTATATAGTGGAGAAAAAGCTCTAGTGCCTTCATCCCCTTATAAGGGCACTAATCCCATCAAGGGGCCCCACCCTCATGACCTCATTTAACCCTGATAACCTCCCAAAAGTCCCACCTCCTAATACCATCACACTGGGGGTTAGGGCTTCAACATATGAATGGGGGGGGGCACGTTTTGGTCCATAGCAATTACCTTCTGCTACATCATTTTCACTTTCATTTTTAGGTCTTTAGACAATCCCATGGGGGCTCCAGTTTTGTCTTTCCCCAGACAGCCAATTTCACCAACAATATCTACTAATCAGTTCATCCTTCTTTTTTTTTTTTTTTTGTCTTTTTCGTGACCGGCACTCAGCCAGCGAGTGCACCGGCCATTCCTATATAGGATCCAAACCCGCGGCAGGAGCCTCGCCGCGCTCCCAGCGCCGCATTCTCCCGAGTGCGCCACGAGCTCAGCCCAAGTTCATCCTTCTATTACAGTATAACATACTACATGCCAGGAAATACCCATAGTGTTGTTATGGGTTGAAATGTGCCCCCCCCAATCCGTATATTGGAGTCCTAACCCCCAGGACCTCAGAATGTGACCTTATTTGGAAATAGGGTCATTGTAGATGTAACTAGTAAAGGTGAGGTCATACTGAGGCAGGGTGAGCACCTAATTCAACATGACTGGTGTCCTCATAAAAAGGGAAATTTGGACACAGACACAAACAGGGAGACACACGTATGGGAAGACGACGTGAAGAGACATAGGGAGAAGACAGCCTCCTACAAGCCAAGGAGAGAGGCAGGGAACAGATCCTCCCCATTAGCCCTCAAGGGGAATCAACCAGGCAAACCATGATCTTGGACTTCCAGCCTTCAGAACCATGAGCCAATAAATATCAATTGTTAAAGCCACCAAGTTGGTGGTATTTTTTCATGGCAGCTTTAGGAAACTGATACAGTGTTTTACATATAGTTGCTCATTTAATTCTCACAACAACCTTGTGACATTTACTATCATTATTCCCATTATCCCCATTTATCAGTGGGAGGAGGACTGAGCACAGAGAGGTTAAGGAACTTGCTCAAGGTCACACAGACAGTAAGTGGTAGCACTAGGAGTCACAACCAGGTGACCTGGTTCCAGAGTCCTTACTCCTGACCACTGCACCAAACTGCCTCTTGCATCTATTAAATATTAAGTGCCACATGTAACCATGTCTCCTCTCAGCTCTCTATCCTGTGCCGTTGTTCTGTCATCTCTGTCTGCACCACTCCATTTATTACCACAGCCTCCTCATGGGCCTCCACTTTTGGTAGGGTAAATCCCTCTTCTTAGTTTTTCTTTTTCAAAGATGACTTAGCTATTTGCAAACTTTGCTCTTTTTGTTGACTGTTTAGAATGTGTCTACTGCCTCACAATCCAGCTGCAGTTTTATTTGTTTATTTTTTTAATTTTTATTGAATCAAAATTGATTATACATATTTTGGTGGTTCAACATTAAGATATGTTGATAAAATCAATATTACTAGCATATATATTGTTACAAATCATAATTATTCTTTATACCCCTTGTCTAATCTCTCCCCCTCCCCCTCCCCCCTCTAATTACCCTAGATTTCTTCTCTCCTTCTGAAAGTATAATGGTTACTCTGTTGATTCGTTGCCTAGATGATCTGTCCAATGCTGAAAGGTGTGATCAGGTCCCCCAGTATTGTCATAGAACAGATACTTCTTCTGTCACTTTGAAATGGGCTTTGTGGAGAGAGACATCCTCTTTTCTTTGGTCTCTGCTGGTGACTCTCCTTGTGTCAATGCTCTCCAGTGGCTGGTGGACCGTCTGCATGGTGGTTGTGGCATCTAGCTGCTTTCACAGAAGCCACGGTTATTGTGGTGGCTGTAGTAGGCCACCCACATGGAGGTGATGTTTTTGGCATGCTCCTTTGTGCTGGCAATGTGCCTGGTTGTGGGGAGTGTCTGGTCCCCGGCTCCATATCTCTGGTCCCTGGGTGGGCCCTGAGGCACTGGCGCTCTGTGCCTGGTTGTGGGAGGGAGGTCCAGTCCCCTACTCCATGCCTTGGGTCCCCAGGCAGGCCCCAAGGTGCTGGCACAGTGTGCCTGGTTGTGGGGGGGGGTCCGGTCCCCTTATCCATGCCTTGGGTCCCCAGGTGGGCCCCGAGGCACTGCTGCAGTGTGCCTGGTTGTAGGAGGGGGGTCTAGTCCTCTTCTCCATGCCTCAGGTCCCCGAGCTGTCCCCAAGGCACTGGTGCAGCTGCAGTTTTAATTGGGATTGCTCTGAATGTATAGATTAATTTGAGGGTGAAATGACATCATTAAATTGAGTCATTCCATTCAAGAATATAGACCACCTCTCCATTTGTTCAGATGGTGTTTTATGTTCTCTACAGTGGTTTAAAACTTTCTCCTTAGAGAAAAGTGGTTGGTACCGGCTGCCCCCACTTCACTCAATTCTTCCAACCAGCTTGCCCCTCAGTCTTCTTTTCATTTCTTTCTTTTTTTGGTAGCTGGCCGGTACAGGGATCCAAACCCTTGACCTTGGTGTTATTAACACTGTGCTCTGACAAACTGAACTAACTGGCCAGCCCTGAGAGGGTTTTAATATATTGACTGTGATGGGAAGGAATCTATATTTTTTAATTAATTAATTTTTTAATGGACAAATAAAAATCATATATATATATATATGGATTCCTTGGGCTTCTGAATACTGATTTCTAAAAATTAAGCTTACATCAACCCTGCTGAAAATTCATAATAATTTTGAGTTTTTTTGTTGATTCTATGTTGGTTTATATAAAGATGATCCTATTTGTCTTCTTTCTTCCCTTCCAATTCTTACTCCTCTTACTTATTTTTCTTCCCTTATAGCAATTCCAGGACCCCAAAACAAGGTTAAATCATTATAACAATTTTAGACAACCTTATCTTGGTCTCTCCCTTAAAGAGTGTGTAACCAAAGTTCTTCCATTATGGATGTTTGTTCCGTGTTGGGTATATATGACTTTTACTAAATTAAGAAATTTCCCTTCTATTTTTAGCTAAGAATTTTTATAATAAATAGTTGAGCTTTAGCAAATTCTTTTTCAACATCTACATGATATATCTTACAATATTTCTCTACAATCTATTAATGTGGTGATTTACATGGATAGAGTATTCTGAGGTTGAACCATCCTTGAATTCTGGATAAGCCCTACTTGAGCTGATGTATGGTTTTGTTTTGTTTTTTGGGGTTTTTTTTTTTAAAGCACACTGTTGGGTTTGTCTAGCTATTTAGGATTTTTGCATCTACATTCATAATAAAATGAGCCTACAGTTTTCTTTGCTTGTATTGTTCTTTTAAGCTTTGGGATCAAGAATATTCTGGCCTCACACAGTGAGCTAGCAGCTTTCTCTTTTCTGGAGCAACTTGTAAAAGTATGAATAGACAATTTACTGAAGTTTGACAGAGCTCTCCAGTAAAACCATCAGGAGCTAGGCCACTTTGGGAGGGAAGGTCTTTGGTTACCATTTCAATTTACTTAGTGTTCATTGATCTCTTCAGGTTTTCTACTTGTTCATGTGCCAATGTTGGTGCCATTTTCAAAGTTAACTCCCAACATTTAAAAATTGAGAGAGTTCATAAAAATCCAAATTTTTGGCTTCTCTTTGGGAAAGAAAAAATATCTGGCCTTCATTCTCAAAAAGCAAAAATTCAGCCCACTCCCCATCCTGGAAAGAGCACAACACTCTCCAGTCTGCCACAATCCCCACAGGCCACACATCACCCACTTAATTCCTGACTCCCCCAGGCTTCTAGGTTTGCAACCCTTGCTGAAGGAACTGCTGCTCAGTGAGGAGTGACAACTGTTTATATAGGATTCCATCACAAGTGGGTGGGTCATCTTGTGACAAGTACTTCCTTGATGGCACCCCATTATATCTGGTACAACTCCTGAGCTTGCCTGGAGGGACCCAGAGGACTGAGTCCCCAAGGGATTAACCCATCTGTCAAATAGGTACAGTAAGATGCCTGCCCTCATAGCATTGCTGGGAAGATAAGCTGAGATAATAATGCCTCTGAAGCACTTAGCAAAATAATGAGCACTCACCATCAGCAGCTATTATAATTATTTCTGCTAGTTCTAAACCCTGAGGAGCCCCTTCTCCCAACCCTGCTAAAATGCTCAAACACATCTCAGGATCCCCCAGGAATGGTGCAAAAAGAGCACTTTATGCCTTGATCTCAGTAAGTCTCATGAGTGAATTATGGCTCTTTTATACTTTTTTATTGGCTTACATTACTAATATATTGTGGAACTGCAGCTGGAGGTGGCCTGACAGGTAACACCCCCTACCCCCATCCCTGCCAAGAAATCTGCTAAAGCAAACAGGTTCAGCTGGTTCTCAGGTGGCATGTTAGGGGTGGGGGAGTGGTGGAAAGGGGGGGGGATGCCCAGGAGCCAATCGAAACAGCATCTCAGACCTGAACACCCGACCCTGACCCCTACAGAGGCTGGGGAATGAGGAGGATATGTGCCCTACAGGGACCTCCCACCCCCCACCCCCACTTCAACAATCCACATTTCTGCATTTTAGAAGTGTCCCCTTGAGGTTAAAAAAAAAAGTTTTTGTGACTTTTAAACAAAAGCAGCATGACATTGACCACAGAGATTAACATGCCAGGACCACCGCCAGTAATCAAGAAAGCAAACTGACAGCACTTCCAACATTTCTATGTCTATTTTTTAAAACTTTTATTTAGAAAAATTTTAAACCTTTATAAGGTTGGGTGGGGGGTGTCAGTGCCAGGACACGTGTTTATACCCCAGCTGATGATGTCAGAGAGCAGAACATAAGCCAGCACATATGCACCAACAGGACATCTGCAAAAAAGTGTACATATGTGTATTGACAGGGAACAGAAGGGAATTACGAGTGCCGAAAACAGAACATTTAAAAAAAAACAAAAAAGACTCAATGAACGCAGAAAACTTGCTCAAGTGCATATTAATGTGTTTTTCTGACTACAAAATGATGCTATAAAAGGGAAAAAGTGCAACTAACATATAGTCTCAAGTCTCCTTTAGAAATAGTTCTGAAAGACTGAAATGTGTTACCCTTGCCTGGGAAGAATCTCTCTCCATTGCTGATTTGCACTTTTAGGCCAACGTTATTCAGAGAACGGAAGCAGCCAAGATCCTTGGGCAGAACTTTGGAGTGCTGGGCACAGTGGCATTGTTTTGTTTCATGCTGGCTGTCTCGGCTGAAGTGACAGAGGGCCCCTATCTGCCATGAACTCAGTGCCCCAGACACAGTGTCCCGGTTTGTGTTTAGGCTTTTCCACTGTTTGGGTGAAAACTTGCTCCATTTCTCGGTTGACTACAAGTTTCCAAATAATTCTCTCTAAACAGCAATAACTCAGTCGTAGCCGTTTACTGTAGAAGGAAGCAAGGCTGCCTGTTCTGGGCTGCAGCATCAGTAGCACAATGTTTATGAACCCTCCAGAGTCTCTGCCAGGTGGGACCTGGCACCATCTTGCCTGTGGGTTTAGTTCCTCGATCATGAAGTCCTAGCATTGGAGAGAGAAACACACAGATGCTCAGGGTTCAGGGTAAAGAATGTATCCATAGGGTCCCAGGAGGTGGGTACAAGTGAGTGTCCATCTACTCTTTAGATCTAGGGAAAGGGGTGGAGGATTAGAAAGTCCTCCTGTATATTCTTGGATGAATATACAAGAATCACCGTCCACACCTCTGGCCATGATGCCCAGCCTGGACGTTCGTGCCATCCCCAGATGCCCAGGCCAACCCTGAGATTCTGAATCAGAGTCTACTCTGCAGAGATACCAGCACCTGTAGGTTTACATTAAAGAAAGTGAACTTTTCTCTTAAAAATATACATGTGCTTTGAACCAGCTGTTTCTTCCCCCAGCATTTCCTCTGTAGAAACAAATTTAAATATATATAAGATGTGGCTACCAGGCTATTTATCACAGTGCTGCTCGTAGTTATAGAAATTTGAACTACCCAATAATTGGGGACTGGTTAATTAAATTACAGAATGGAATACAAGGTGGTATCATAAAATAGTGCTGCAGAAACACATCTACGTAGATTGAATGATGTTCGTTACAGGTCTATTAAATTAAAAATGGGTTACACAGTATAATAGTCTGTTTCTGTTGCTTATAACCGAATACGTGAAACTAGGTAGTTTATAAAGAAATAAAAATTATTCATTATAGTTTCAGAGGCTGGAAGTCCACAGTCCAGGGAACCTGTCTAGTGAGGGCCTTGTTGGTGGGCGGTGACGCTCCCCAGCAATGCAGGCTATCACATGGTGAGAACGGCAAGAGCAAGAGATAAACTCCTCACTTTCTCACTTGCACGTGAGCTTACTCTATTACTCCATTACTCGAGTGAATAAAATCTCCATGAATAAATCAACCCATTCACAAGGGCATAATCCTCATAGTCTAATCACCTCTTCAAGGCTCCGCCTTTCACTTACCATAATAAGATTTCCCACCCTCTGTTACGGTACAGATTAAGTTCCAATACATGACACTTTGGGGGACATATTTACCCAAAACACAAGGCAAAATCTGATGAATTGCAAGGAGAAATAGACGATGCATGATTATAGTTGAAGACTTCAACCCCCTCTACCAGTTATTGATAGATTCAGCAGGCAGAAAATCAGTAAGGACACGGGAGAGCTAAACGGCACCATCAATTAACTGGATCCATTGACATTTATAGGGTGTCTCACCACACAACTGCAGATATACACATTCTTCCCTAGCTTACATGAAATATTCCCCAAGATGGACCACATCCTAGGCTATAAAATACACCTGAACAAACATAAAAGGACACAAATTATACAATGTATGCTCTCTCACCACAATGGAATTAAACTAGAAGTCGGGCAACAGAAAGACAGCCAGGAAATCTCAAAATATTTGGAGATGAAACAACACACTTCTAAATAACACAGGTCCGAGACGAAGACTCAAGAGAAACTGAAAAGTATTTTGAACTACATGAAAATGAGAATACGACTTATCAAAATTTGTGTTTTGCAGCAAAAGCAGGGCTTAGAGGGAAATCTATAGCATTGAACGCATATAATAGAAAAATAATCTAAAAATCAATAAACTAATCTTTCACCTTGGGAAACTACAATAAGAAGAGCAAATTAAATCCAAAGCAACCAAAAGAAAAGAAATAATAAAAATGAGAGCAGAAATCAATGAAATTAAAAATAGGATATTAATAGAAAAAAATAGGTGAAATTGAAGCTAGTTCTTCGAAAAGATGAATAAAAATCTATAAGCCTCTAACCAGGCTACGCAAAAAAAAAAGAGAGAGAAGACACAAATTCCTAAAATCAAAAATGAAAGAGAGGACATTGGTACAGATCCCATGAACATTAAAAGGATAATAAAGGAATATTATGAAGAACTCTATACCCACACATTTGATAACTTAGATATAATGAACAATTCCTTGAAACACATAATCTACCAAAATTCACACAAGAAGAAATAGACAATCTGAATAGGCCTATATTTTAAAAACTGAATCAATAATTATCAACCTTCCAAAGCCTTAAATGCACATTGCTAAGTGAAAGTAGCAAGTCTGAAAAGGCTACATATTGTGTGATTCCAATTACATGATAATCTAGAAAAGGCAAAACTACAGAGACAGTAAAAAGATCAGTGATTGCCAGTGGTTGGGGAGGAGTGAGGGAGGGATGAATAGGTGGCGCATGGAGGATTTTGACAGCAGTGAAACTATTATTTTATGTGATGATGTAATGGCAGACACATGCCATTATACATTTGTCAAAACCCATAGAATTACAACACGGAGTGAACCCTAATGTAAACTATGGTCTTCAGTTAATAATGTATCAACCTTGGTTCATCAGTTGTAACAATGTCCCACACTAATGCAAAATCGCGACAACAAGGGAAATCGTGGGGGGAGGGGTTACATGGGAACTCTACTTTCTGCACAGTTTTTCTGTAAATCTAAAACTGCTCTAAAAAATAAAGTCTAAATTTAAAAAGAGGGCTACAAAACAGTACGTGTAGTATAATAAAGAGTTTTCTAAATAAACATATAGCTGTAGTAGATAGAACGCTATACGCCATGGTGTGGTCAGCAGTGGGAATCGGAGAGGTATGTGGGAATCATGAGTGTGTTTTATATTGTTTCTTGCCCACGGGAATAGAATGAATGATGTATACTCTGATTTTTCTTGTAATTAGCATGTATTGCTTTTGTAATCAGAAAAAAAAAAATCTAATCTTAAAAATAAAAAGTGAACTTTCTAATCAACACTTGCAGAGGGGATCGGTAGGAGCTGGGGGAACTGGTGTCTATTAAGAGTTCATGAAGGGTTTTGGAGGACATTACGTCTCATCTGGAACTTCTACAGCACCCCTGTTTTACAGATGAGGAAACCGAGGGTGAGCCTAAGTGATGATTCACCCAAGACCCAACACGTGAATGACAGAGCCAGGTTTGGACCTATGTTTGGACCCAGATTGTCAGGCTGCAAAGGCCAACTCCACCCTGTGCACTACACGCCCCACCCCCCACCATCCATCAGGAGAGTAAGACCGAACATCCCACTGCCTGGGGCATCCCCAGAACTGAAGCCTGGCTCTAGGGAGGAAGAACCTTCCTAAAGAGGGGTACCAACGTCCTCCAAGGCAGGGCAGGAGCTCGAGGAGCTGCTCTTTCGAGAGCCCCACCCCACATGGTGCCGTGGGAGGAGGGGAAACAAGGCACACGCCATCCCTGCCTTGTGAAGTCAACAGCAAAACCAGAGCAAATGCCTTTACAGCTATCATTCATTCACTCAACAAACACACTGTGGTCAGAGCAAGGGTAGAAAACCACCTCCCTTCCTCACCTCCCAGCAGAGACCATGCAAAAGGGACCAATGTCACTTCATGAACAGCGACCAGCAGCAACACAGCTTCCTCGGCCCTAGGCTGGGCAGCCAGGACTCCCCAGAAGCAACAAATGGTTTTTACCATTTGGTCCACCGGAGACAGCGATGGGCACTGAAGGCGCCTGATTAAGCATCAGCGTCCCACACACTGGAACCAAGCTCAGAGCTGGAAACCTCATCAGAACCTCTGTGCATGGAGAGACTCAAAAACAAGTAGGTGGAGCCAAGGGGAGAAAGCCCCCACACGGCAGGACAGCTGGCAAGGTGGGAGGCCACCAGCAATTGAATTCAGCAGGGGTCACCTCCAAAGGCCTCTCTCCTGAAACTCGGATTTAGGATCCTTCGGGGATTTTACTCCTGGAAGAGGAAAAGAGACCCAGCTGTCTGCTGTCAAACCAGGCTTGGTGGAAGGAAAGGCAAAGGCAGGTGGGGGTGGTCGGTCAGTCAGACAACGCCCCTCACTCAGACCTGCGCAAGCCAGACGGCTGGAAGACCTCTGTTGAAGTCAGACCTGGGTCAGTCTGGCGTCTCCACCAGCGAACTGACGACCGAGGGCAAAGCACATCCACACTCTGGGCCTCAATTCCTCGGGTAGAAAATGAGGCGATCTCATCTGACTGGGGCAGAGGTTTGCAGAGCCCGAAGTCCTTGTCCTTTTTGCCCACCTGACCAATTCTCATCCTCACCTTCTCCAAGAAGTCCTCCAGGATTCCCCACCCCACCCCAAATCAGGCTCATGGACCCCTTGCTCATGTGGCTAATCCAAGATGGGCACAATGTCTTGAAAGCCCATCATTACAGTGTGGGTGTGACCTCAGTGTTACAGCCAACAGTGAAAGGCCTCCCTTTCCAAGAGCCCCCTGTGCAGGCCACCTCCAAGGTCAGGGTAGATGACAAGGGATTCTGGAAGCATTCCCAGCCCTGGCCGCTTTCTCCCTTTGTCATCATTTGCCAGGACAGGGAATGTTTTCCAGAGTAAAAGCACCTTGCTTATTTTAAACCCAGCAGGCTCCTGGTACGATCACAAGATCCAGGCAGCTGGTGCTACTACAACCATCAGGCCCCGGCTCCAAGTGCCTAGGCTGGGAAAATGCAGCAGTAGCGTCTGCAGCATCCCTGGGAACATCCCCACCCCAGGGCTCCATAGGCTGGGACATGTGTGTTTTCTTTCCACAGCTGCTAAACCCATCAGCAGCTTCCAGCACTGCTTCAAAGCACCAGGCCCAGGCTTGGCAGTGGAGAAGAGCAGGAGGAGCGAGTGCATCCACTGCAGACAGGGTGCTTCCAAGGTGCCAAGGGGGCCAGAGGGGGCCTGAGGGGTCTGGCAGGGGCCAGGCCAAGTGAAGGTGACTGTGGCTCCCAGCAGGTGAGCAGCTGAGAAGCACCAGCTCAGCAACCCCAGTCTGAGGGGTAAGAAACCCCAATCAGGTGGTCTTCCTGTGAAAAGTGGCCCAGTTGGGGAGCTGGAAAAGAGAAACAGTGCGCTGGTGGGAGGCGGGCATGGGCTTCATGATCTGCCCGAGGTCCTGGCAGGGGATGCCCAGTTAGTGTGCATTTGAGGTCCATGGACACCTGAGGACCTCACCTGGGGACCTCACCGACAATACCACTGCCACTGCCATTGCAGGCAAACATGGCAAACTCAAATTCACTTGGCTTTGTTATTATTTTAATTTGATCTGAACTTTTATCCATAGTGAAAATGGATAGCTTCTAAAAAGCTGGATATGTGAGGCTGGCCTCAGGAGAACCAGATGCCCCACCCCACCCCCGCCGCCTCACAGCCAAGGCTGAGTAGGGCCACCACACTCTTAGAGCTGGAGTTGTCTTCAGGACTATAGAGACAGACAGGGATTGCAAACTTGCCAACTCAGCCACCCACGGGCCCAGACAGGTTGGGGGAGGGAGAGGAGTGCACACTCCTGTCTGTAGGAAGCACCACTGCCCATGTGGAATGAGGGCCATGGCAGGGTAACATTTTGCTTTTCAAAAGAAGATGGAAATCAGAAGTTTCCCTGCTGTCTCCTGGTTTTCACGTAATGGTAATGGCTGATTCCAATAGATTTTTTTTTTTTTTTTTTTGACTGGTAAGGGGATCGCAACCCTAGGCCTGGTGTCGTCTACACCACGCTTAGCCAGTGAGCGCACCAGCCATCCCTATATAGGATCCGAATCCGTGGCCTCGGTGCTACCAGCCATACTCTCCCAAGTGAGCCACGGGGCCGGCCCTCCAATAGATTTTTAACAGCACTTGGTCAGATGAGAATGGGCTGTGATTCTGGCCACATACACATGACAGCCCACCTCTGCCACAATGTACACCTTACCGATAAGGAATCTGAGGCCCAGAGAGGGGGGTCACTGACCCAAAGGCACCCAGCACCTGAAAAGGGTCATCTCCAAAAGGAAAAATGCAGAAGCCCATCACTTTGGCCAGCATCTGCAAACACCAGGACTGACGCTGAACCCATGGCCCTTCAAGGTCGGGGTGCATGACATCACCTGCATGCCCAGGACCGAGGGACAGCCAAACTCGCTGTTCCAAGAACTCCAGGGAATCCTATTCAACCATTAAAAGAATGGGGAAGCTCCTTAGGTCCTGATTTGGAGCAATCTCCAAGAGAAACTGTGAAGTGAAAAAAGCAATTAGTGGAACAGAGCGTAGCGTGTTCTCAGGAATATCTGTGCACATGCCTGAGCAGAATATCTTGGAAGGATCCTTGTGCGCACACGGTAGTGGTGCCTCTGGGAGGGAACAGGTGCTGGGTTGGGGTCTGTTTATGCTTTCCTATCACGTTCGTATATACCATGTGTATCTGTTGCCTAATTAAAAATTATTACTTTTAAACAATTTTAAATTCTGCCAGACACCCACGTAGCACTACTCCTGCAAAAAGTCATTGCTCTTCTTAACTTCAAGAGACTGTTTAGAGACCACCCACCTAACTGTAGTGAGCACCACCAACTTTGCACAGAGACCTGGCTTTGAGACAAATCCTCTTGCTGTCATCTGGCCCCTCAGCTGCGCCGCCCTGCCCCCCCAGCTCCATTGACCAGCCAGCTCCACCTTGGGGAGACTCTTCTCACTGCCCTCCGGCTCAGGTCCAAGGCAGCCACCTGTGTCTGACCGCCAGCAGAGCCGCCAGCCCTTCCACTCCATTGGCTCATGGCTCCGACTTTCTGAGGAGCAATTCTTATCTGTGGGGCTTAGGGGATTTCCCGTGTTTACAGAGCACATTAGGTCAAGCTGCCTCGGTTTATGAATGGTTCCAGGCTTTCAGGACATGACAGAGCTTTCTTTCTGCTGTGAGAATTCATTACACTGCCCCATATTTGTTTTTCCCCTTTGAGGCAAGGCAAAGGGCATGGGTGAATTCATACCGGTTCGTTCTCACATAGACATGCCAGAGCAGAGTTCTTTGCCTGATTTTCCTGAGCTCTCTGGCACAGCCAACCACACCTTGATACAAACTCGAAGGCAATTAGGAGGATTCCATGAGCTGCACCTGCAATGGGCCTGGGACTTTAGAGAGCTCTGTGCTATGGAGCGCAGCCATGGGCAGATCCCAAATGAGAGCCTCCAAAAAGCCTGTACGCATCAGCCATCCTGAGCTTTGGGGACACAGCACAGTGACCGGCTCAGAAGAAGATACCTGGTCCCAGTCCTGCTCTGATGCCCACCTGCTGGATGAACTTGGGCAAGCCTCAGTTTCCTCCTCTATCAAATAAGCAGACAGAAGCCACACTCGCTGGGTTGTAGTGAGCCTCAACTAGGCTAAGTCATGTTATACCAAGTGAATTCATTATCTACTCCCACTTCCACCACTCTGACTCTGGAATCTGCTCAAAAACCCATCATGCTGTCAAAAACCCTCCTACAGATATCTCTACAAACTGCTAAGATGTGATCTCCAGGACATGACGTTAAATGAAAAAAATCAAGGTGGAGAAAAGTATGTAGACTATGCTAGTGTCTATCTCAGATAGGTAGGAAGGGATATAAGTCGGTTGTACAGGAGGCGGGGTACAGGAATAAAGCAAGACTTCTTTGAATATACCTGGGTTTATACAGCTGACTTTGGAACCATGTTATTATTTTATATAATTACAAAAACAAAATTTAGATTTAAAAAGTAATACTTTTTGAAAGTAAAAAGTAACAAATGAATTTAAATGTGTATCTAACTGACAGCATAACTTCATAGACAGGAACTATGCACAGTGGCTGTTAAAACACAGTAATCCTAAGGATGAAGTTAGCTGGGGAAAAAATCTTAAACTGTTTTCAGTAATCATATCACTGGTGGTAGGTGGCAGTAATGGTTAGCCTAAGATGAGGTGTGTGTGTCAAGGGATAAAGCCAAAATTTCTGTTGATGATGTCACTTAGAGCTGAGATTTTCAGCATAAGAGAAAAAAGATAAACATATAAAAATAACCAGGTCATGTTAAAACAAAACAAAACAATAAACCCTGTAGCCCTGAATTTGAACTGAAGTACCAATATGAACACATAATGTATTTCATCTTTTTTAAAAAAATTCCTAGTCCTGTCTGCAGAAAATACCTAGAAACAGTGGCAAATCTGGGACCCAGAATATGGTCTCTAAATGCAATTTCCCACTAAGAGAAACCAGGACTCCTTGGAGTAAAACTAATTCCTAGGTTTGGGGCAGAAAATCTGCTGGTGGGACGCAGGGCATCCTGAAGAGAATCCCACCAGCCAAAGATGAAACAATTTGAGCATCGATCAGCTAATAGATGACCCCTGCCTGTGCTTTTGGATCATATCCAAAAAATCATTGTCAAGTTCAATGTCAAGGAGCTTTTCCCTGTTTTCTTCTAGGAGTTTTATGGTGTCAGATCTTATACTTAAGTCTTTAATCCATTTTGAGTTAAATTTTGTATGTGGTGTAAGAGTCCAATTTCATTCTTCTGCATGTGGATATCCAGTTTTCCCAACACTAGCTATTGAAGAGACTTTCCTATAAAGAAAGGTTTTTATTAAGTGAGCTAATCTTGTGTCTTCTGCTGACCACACACTCATCTGTTTTCTGTCTTTAAAAGCCCTCCTATGGAGATGATAAACTGTTTTAGCCCAATTTTATAGCACGGAGGCAAAAAAACTGATGTAAGGAGTCTGGCCCCATAGAGCCAGAATGGAGGCCTGGAGGGCCAGTGGTCTTCAAGCTGTTTCAGCCCCTTTTCCTTGGCCAGGCAGCAGAAGCACGATCAGGAAAAGCAGACCGGGAAGGGTCAGGGTAATTTCCATCTCCTGAAGTAGTACCTGTTCTTATTCATGGTCTCAGCAGGGAGGGACAGACAGACAGGGAAGCGTGTATGTCGGTGCAGGAGGATGTAGGGGAGGAAGGATGACCAGGAAAGAGATGGACTCAGGAAAAATAAACCACAGTTAATGAAAGTCTGCTAACAAGGGAGCCCATGTGTGTAACATTCACCTTGGCCCTGGGGTCTGATGCTTCTCCACCCTCCCGGTGTGTGCCTTTGCGGCTGGCTCAGGGGCCGCCCCTCCTATCACGCATTCTGGCCCTGAGCAGGCCTTTCCTGTCACATTTACTGCATTTACTGCAGTACTTCCTAAGCTACCCCGAAGCCAGAATTGAGCCATTTTTCCCAATCTGACCAGCACCTACATGGTCAGCTGGGCTGGCCTCTGGGCCCTGGCACTGTGGGACCAGTTCTCTTAAATGGGCTCTGTCCAGAGGTTGGCAGTGGCCCTCCCACTGGCTGCAGGGTGAGGGGGGAGCCACAGGCAGGAGCCCCACAGCAGGGACAGGACACTCAAGCCCTAATGGACCTCTCCAGGTTCTCCAATTGCTTCACCCAGGCAGGTGACACCTACCCTCCTGGTGGCAAGGTAATCCTCCCAGAACCGTGCAGATGGCAGTGTGGATGGCCCTTGCTGCAGGTATGTGTGCAGCAGCCCCACAGGTGCTGATCTCCCCAGTGCAGGTGCTGAGGTGCACCCACAAGAGCCTGCCATCCCCTGCCAACCCCCACCTCTGATGAGTGCAGTAATGAAAGGCAGCCATGGGGTAGCCGAAGACAAGCACGGCTGACCCCTAAAAATTGGGGAAGAGGGTTCTTTCCCCTGTGGTTTCATCCTATTATCTGGGACAACGTTCCCTTCAGTAAGAAGTTGCTCACCCTTGCACACCCTATTCAGGCGTTACCTTCCCCAGGAAGGCTCCCAGCACGGCTCTAGGATGTATCCACTGCATCTGCTCTGTGTGACAGCACACTGTCCCCCAATGGTCGTCCACTCTGATCTCCTCCAAGATAGGAGTGGTCTCTGTCATTTCTGAATCTGACCACTAGAACAGGCTCGGCACAGAACACTGCCTGGTCCATGTCAGAAGAAAGAACAAATGAATGAATGAATGAGTGAGTGGTCAGAGCAGTGATCCCCCGAAGCTGTGACAAGCACCCCAAGTGTGCATTGCCATCTACTCTGGGACATGCACCATTCTAAGAACTACGACATATTTTCTCATTTGTCAGCTGGATTCTTGTGAGGTTTAAATTTAGAAACGGATGCTCAGAGAAATTGTATACCTGGCCATGATCCCCCAGCTGGACAATAGTGGAGCTGGATTTAACCCAGTCTGGAATATTCCAGAACCCAGCAGTGTCCTCACCATTCCAGGCAGGAAACTGGGCCATGGGTGCAGCTCCACCTTCCACACAGTCTGAGTCTGGCCAAGACGAGGCTCCAAACTAGGCCAAGATAGATTCAGTCTGCAGAGCAGTCCTGTCCAGGTCTCCTGTTCTGGTGATGTTGAAGTGCTTTAAATCAGTTGCCCACCTTTTAAAAAGCTGGGGAAGTGACACAGTGAGTACACAGCATCCTATATGTGGCCTTCCCACCAAAAATGACTAACCTGAATCTAATCATGAGGAAATGTCAGACAGACCCAAACTCTGTAAAACAACTGCCCCGGCTGTTCAAGCATTGGGACCGGATTTGACCTGGGCACTGTGTCCAGGTTAAACTCCTACATGCGACAGTTTTCCTCTGAACACGCTGAAGTATTCGAAGAGAGTGTCTGTTGTCTGCAACTTACTCTCGATCAATCCAAATAACAGTAAGAGTAATAATGATAACATCTAGACTAGGGGACAGAGAGAGAGCAATAAGGAAAACGTAGCAAAAATATGTCGTAAAATGTTACCTGGTGAATCTAGGTGAAAGGTATACTTGGCTTCATTCTGTTTGAAATATTTTCAAAATAAAAGTTAAAAAATAAAGTCAAAAAAAATTCACAGATTTCACAAAAAAATCTGGACTTTCAGCTTCTCTGGAAAAATTGGGAGAACTGAACACCTGGGACCCACATTCCCAAGGTTAGAAGCCAGCTGAGCTGGGGTCCCTCTCTGCTTGCTCCAAAGCCCAGCCTTCACCTGGCCAGCTTTCGCGGTAGCAGGACCAGCCTGCCCTCAGCTGGCCCTGGAGTTTTCTGCATTCTGGGCCATATGTCACGTTAATGCCCAGAGGGGCCTTCATGTAGCCTCTCTGAAAACAGGGACTGGAGCAGGGTTAGGCCACAGAGCCTTGGTGAGGATTTGACAGGTTCATGGATAGCAGCATGCCTGGCATACTGTGGGGCTCAGAGAGTATCCCCCACACCCAATCCATGGTCCATCCCAGCAGACAAAGTCAGGGAACTGCTTTTTTTTTTTTGGTCCTTTTTTTTTTTTTAGCGACCACGCTCAGCCAGTGAGCGAACCGGCCATCCCTATATAGGATCCGAACCCGCGGCGGGAGCGCTGCTGCGCTCCCAGCGCCGCACTCTCCCGAGTGAGCCACGGGGTTGGCCCAGGGACCTCCTTTGACATCCCCAGGCTGCTCCCCTGGGTGCTGGAAGGCAAGCCTGGAACCCGGAAGGTTTGGACATGTCCATCGCCTCCCAGTCCCACTGAGACAGCTTCAGAGAGACATAGTGTGAACAGCTTCAGAAAAACATCCTCCTCCCTCTGTGACATGATGCGCAGCAGGACCTCCTTTGAGTAAGTGGAGAGAAGGCACAAAGAGAAAAGTGGGATCCTCTGGTTTTCTGGGGCTCAGCACAGAGAGGCATGGAGTTAATGGGATTTGGAGCCAGGAAGCTGGGTCCAAATTGCAATTCTGGCACTTACTAGCTGAGTGACTTTGGCAAGTCACTTAATCACTGAGCCTCAGTTTCCACATTTGTGAAATGGACCTACTGACAGAACACGTTCACAAGGGGCTGTGAATGCATCTGGCACAGTGCCCACATGCTCTCCAGCAACAGAACGTGGCCATGGCCACATCCCCAGCCATTATAGGGACATAGTGCTAATTGGGGGCCAAGGGTCCTCCAATGGGGGAGGGAGGGTTTGCTGCCAGCCCCAGCAGAGGAGGGCTGACCCCATGGCCCCTCCTGCCCCACCCTGAATGGTCCCTTACCCCAGCGAACTCCCTCCTTCTGTCAACTGCTGGAGCACAGTGACCCCAGGTGGCAAGCACCTCCCCAGCTAGTGGCTACTATAACAGACAGTAGCACAGACATGAACATTTCCATCACTGCAGAAAGTTCTACTGGACAGGACCTCTCTGGGGATAGAAGGGGCAGTAGGACTCTACAATCTGTCATCTGTCTCTTTGTTTCTCTCTGTCTCTCTCTGTCTCTGTCTCTGTCTCTGTCTCTCTCTCTCTCTGTATCTCTATATCTCTTCCTCCTGGTGTTGGGAATCGGCATCACTATGCCAAACTCCCTGCTGTCCAGAGCAGCTCCCCAGTGTTTGTGATCCCCACCCCCTGCTGACAGCTGTGACAACCATGGGAACAAGTGGGCAGCGGGGGTGGTGGTGTCAGGGTATAAAGGCCATCAGCCTTCTGGGTGTGAGAGGAGGGCCAGAGTGAGTCAGGCTTCAGGATGAATCCGAAAACTCAAAGGCAAAGTGGGTAGATTGTGGAACCAAGACAGCCTCCGATCAAACCCCAGCACTGCCTCTCACAAGCTGTGTGGCCTCAGATAAGTTGCTCAACCTCCCTGGTCCGCTCCCCATCTGTAAAGCAGAGGCCATAACAGTACCTGCTTCCTAACATTGTTATAAGGATCAGAGGAGAGCAAATATAATGCCCTCTTCCTGATAGAATGAAATTTCATCCTATAACCCCAGCATCTGGAACCCCACCTAGCACACAGCAGGCAATAATTAATCAACAGTTGTTGAATAAATGAACAAAGAGCACACAGAACAGTGCCTCAAAAATAATGATTAGTAAATGTTGACTACTGAGATGATGATGATAATGGTGAAGATGATGGAGATGATGATTGCTGTGGATTGAATGCTCCCCTCACAACCTCATTGAGGCTTAATCCCCACTGGTAATTGTTGAGGATGGGAAATCTGATCGTGGTAATTGAAAGGTAGGACCGTGAAGAGTGATTAGATTGTAGGACTGTGCAGGAGTGAATGGATTAAAAATGGTGGTCTTGAGTGTGGTTTGGAGGGCTTGAAAATGAGAGTGAATGAGGAGGTTAGTCTCTCTTTGCTCTGCCATCTTCTGCCTGTGAGACCCCTGTGGTACTATCGCCACTAGGACTGTCACCAGATGTGTTCCCTGGACTTCGGACTTGCCAACCTCTGAAACTGTAAGCAATAAAGTTCATTTTCTTACAAATTACTTAATTCCATGTATTTTGTTATTGGCAACAGAAATGGACCGATACAATGATGATGGCGATGATGATGGTGATGATGGTGGTGATGATGTAACTTGTGCCAAATGAGATGGGCAGGGAAATGCAGAGGCATTTCTTGCAGGAGCCAGGTCCAGCCTCCATGACCTCTGAACACCTCCAGGAGCTCACGCCCTTATTGCCAAGACCCCAGGACATCAGCTTATCTATCTGGTGTCCTCTTAGAAATCTTGGTCCCTCCATTTCCCATCCTGCCCCCCACGGGGCAATCTGGAGTCCTTCAGCCCCACCCACCAGCCCTGCCCACTCTTACTCCAGACTGTGCCCATACAGCTGATTGCATTTTCGTCCCCATTCTTCACCCTCACTGGAGCCAGACCTCTGCTGTGAGCCTTGGCAGCTCCTCCCATGAGAGAACAGGCCGAATAAATTCCTCAGTCAGTGGAGTTGATGGGGCCCAGAGGCAACCACGCCTTGACCATGAGAAGAACATGGCCTGGTCAGCTACTGGTCCTCAAGGGAGCAGGACAGACATATGGGGCAGAGCTGGACTCAATCTGAGGCTCAGAGCCAGACACTGAGTTTGTGCTGGTGAATTCCCCCATGTCCCCGTACCAATGGTTGACAGACCAGCCCATTTTCATGGGTGACTTTACAAAAAGGGACTCTTACCTTTCTGAGCCAACAGACTCCTCAAGAATTCAGTAAGAGCTCTACACCCTTTCTCAGCAAGAAGCACATCCACTCATTTTGTTTCAAATCCACCAGGTCAAGGATCCTCCATATACCTACTATCTGCCGGCCAGGTCAGCTGATCTTGGAGAAGGCTTAAATGCTCTGTAGCTCAGTGGGGCACCACTGCAGGGGAATAAAGCTTTGACAAGACCCACACACCCGTGGCTCCAGGAGATTTCGATCCCCACCCATGCTGACAACACCCTATCCAGTCCAGGTCCTAAGAGAAGGAAGGGATATGCCCAAACCACCCAGTGTCACCCAGGTGTCTGGACCCTCAGCCCTGTGCTCACTCCTACCACAGGAGCCTGCCCAACACCTGCCCCCTTCCCAATTCCATGAGGCCCCCATGCCTGCTGGTCAGAAGGCAATACCTGCCACCCAGAAGCACCCAACACCTTCCAAGCCACCCAAGTTGCTTCTGCTCCCACCCTGACGTGGAGGCCTCCACACTGCCAGACAAGCTTCCTCCAGCCCTGGGACCCACCATGCACTAGTGGAAGTCATACTCAAACCAAGCTCTAGGTACAGAGATCACGTTCTGCAGTGGGTGGCCCAGGCATTGCCATCACGGACGGCTGCCCCTTTCACTTGTTGCAGCCAACACAACAGACTCTGGAGTCCTCAGCTCTGCCTCTTAATAGCCGTGTGCCTTGTCTAAGTCACCTCACAGCTCAGGGCCTCAGTTTCCTTATCTGTAACATGGGAGGATTAATACCAGCCTTCTGTGGTTATTATGAGATTAAATGGCTAATATGTGATGGTCCTGGCAAACTGCCTGGCATATAATGAGTGTTTGGTGAATGTTTATTAATACCACACACATGTGCACAGGCCTTTCTTATTGATACCATGAGGCCAAGCACGAGAACACAGGCCATTATTCCATGTGGGATAAACATATAAACATATAAAATCCAGTCAAATGAGACAATGGAGAGGCAGCCTATTTTGCCCCAGCTGGAAGATAAGTTTATGGCTAGCTACAATAAGAAGTGGTTTAAATATGTAATAATAATAAATATTCATATCATAAGAAATATAAGATTATGAAAAGAAGCACTGAAAGGAATAAAAGTCCACCATCCAATTTGTATCAATAATTTATATAAATGAATAGTCATTCGTCAATCAGCTTCCCATATAACAAACCACCTGATAGGAAAATGCACATCCTCCCTGACAATAAATAAACATAAATGAAAATACCACTATGGTCTCATTATACATGTTTAAATGAGCAAAACACGTTACAATGTTGAAACCCATTATCAACAAGAAAATAGGGAAACTGTAGTACAGTATCCAGGGTCTTGATGTGATACAGTCCAGATACAGAACATCCAAGCTCTCTCCTGTGGTCCCTTAAAGACACACCTGCCTCCTTTTCCCCATCCTTCCACCTAATTCCTAACCCCTGGTAATCACTAACCAGTTCTCCATTTCTATAATAGTGTCATGTCAAGATTGTTATTTAAATGAAATCATATGGTATGTGACCTCTTCAGAGTTGCTTTTTCACTCAGCATAATCCCCTAGAGATTCATCCAAGTTGCATGCATTGATAGTTTGTTCCTTCTTACGGATGAACAATGTTACATGGTATGGACATGCCACAATTTATTTAACCATTCAACTGTTGAAACACATCTGGGTTGTTTCCAGTTTGGGGCTGTTATGCTTAAAGCTGCTATGAACTTTAATGTCCAGGTTTTTGTGTGAACATAAGTTTTCACTTCTCTGGGATAAATGCCAGAGCAATTGCTGGATGGTAATTGCATGTTTAGTGTTTTTAAGAAACTGCCAAACTATTTCCCAGAGTGGCTATAACATTTACATTTCCACCAGCAATGGTTGAGAGATCCAGTTTCTCCACATCCTCACCAGCATTTGTTGTTATCGCTATTTTTTATTTTTGCTGTTCTGATAGGTGTGTAGTGATATCTCATTGTGGGTTTGATTTGCATTTCCTTTGTTAAATAGAAATTACAGGAGGCCATTGTTTTGGACTAAGTTCATGCACTAGGTCCCAAAAGACCAGACTAAAAATCAATATGGAGTCACTCCTGCTAAGTTCCACGTCACTTAGGCTGTGGTCTGACCTTCCGAGACGTAAGGAGAAAGTTAACAGCCAAATTTCCCAAACATTCCAGTTTAAATCTTCAATGCACGTGATAATGAAGTCCCCTCTACTTTAATCCTTACACAAAAGAGATAACCTGAAGTAACCTGATGTTATATTTCTATTGTTCTGTCTTCCTGTCCCCACCTTACAAAAAAAGTAACTTTGAAATGACCAATCCAATTTTTGTTCTTTGTTCCTGCTTTCTTTAGCCTTTTTCTCTCTGGAAAACCAATCTCCTCTGTTTGGCTCATTGGAACACTTATTCTAGAATTGCAATAAGGCCTATCGAGATCTTCAACTAAAGTTGTTGTAATTTTGTTCTTTGACATCCTAGTGGCTAATGATGTTGAACATCTTTTTATGTGTTTGTTTCCCATCTGTATGTCCTCTTCAGTGAAGTGCTTCTTCATGTCCTTTGCCCACTTTCTAATTAGATTGTTTGGTTTTGTACTCTTGAGGTTTGAGAGTTTATATATTCTAATACCAGCCCTTCATGGGATATGTGGCTTGTAAATATTTCTTCCCAGTCTGCAGTTTGTCTTTTCATCTTCTTCATAAATAAGGTCTTTCAAAGCACAAAAGTTTTAAATTTTTATGAAGTCCAACTTATCAAAGTTTTCCTTTTATGGATTATGCTTTTGGTATCAAGTTTAAGAACTCTTTGACTAGTTCTAGGTACTAACGATTTTCTCCTATGGTTTTTTCCTAGAAGTTTTATAGTTTCACATTTAAGTCTGTGATCCATTTTGAGTTAATTCTTAATAAGGTGTGAGATTTAGGTCAAGGTTCATTTGTAGGTCTATGGATGTCCAATTGCCCCTGCACTATATGTTGAAAAGACTATGATTCTTCCATTGAATTGCTTTTATACTGTCAAAAATCACTTGGGCATATTTGTGTGGGTCTATTTCTAGGTTCTCTATTCTGTTCCACTGACCTATATGTTCATGTCTTCATTACTATAACTGTATAGTAAGCCTTAGCATTGGGTAGAGTGATCCTTCCTACTTTATTATTCTTTTTAAATATTGTTTTAGTGATTCTAGGTTCTGTGCATTTCCATATAGATTTTAAAATAAGCTTGTCTATATCTATAAAAAAACAAACACCTTGTGGGGTATTGATAGCAATTGCATTATACCCATAAATCAATTTGGGGAGACTTACATCTTTTGTAATCCATCAATACAGTGTGTCTCTCTTTATTTAGGTCTTCTTTGATTGCTTTCATCAGCATTTGTAATTTTAAGCATATAAACTCTGTAAATGTTTTGTTACATTTATAACTAAGCATTTCAGCATGACTATAATGGTATTGTGTTTTTAATTTGTTTACTCATGTTCATATATGGAACATGTTAGTATATGGAAATGTAATCAATTTTTGTATATTGATCTTGTATCCTGTAATTTTACTGAACTCACTTATTCGTTTTAGGATTTTTTTTCCAGATTCCTTGCAATTTTCTACATAGATAATCACGTCATCTATGAAAAAGGACAGTTTTATTTTTTCCTTTTTGATCCATATATGTCTTATTTCCTTTTCCTGTCTTATTGCATTGTCTAGAACTTTTACTACAATGTAAAAAGCAGTGGTGAGAGGGAACATCCTTGCCTTGTTCCTGATCCTAGGAGGAAAGCTTTGACTTTCTCACCATTAAGTATGATGTTAGCTATAGGTTTTTGCAGATTATCTTTACTAAGTTGAAAAAGTTATTCTCTATTCTATTTTTCTTATAATTTTGAATTATAAATGGGTGTTGAATTTTGTCAAATGCTTTTTCTGTATCTATTGATATGTTCATATGATTTTTCTTCTTTAGCTAGCTTGTTGATATGATGGATTAAGTTAATTAATTTCTGAATGTTGAACAAGCCTTGTTTGAACCAGCCTTGTATACCTGGAATAAATACCTCTTGATTGCAGTGTATGATTCATTGTTGAATTTGATTTGCTAGTATTTGTTGAGGACTTTTGTGTCCAAGGTCATGAGAGACACTGGTCTGCAATTTTCCTTTCCTTCCTATTCTCTCTCATTCTTTTAATTGCTGTGGGGTCTGTAGTCACACACTCTGTTTAATTTCTGATATTGTTGATTTATGTCTTCTCTCCTGTTGTGAAGGATCCCCTGCCAGGGCTCCCCACCAACAGCACAGTGTCTGAATGGGAGAGGGGAGTCTCAAGCCCAGCAGGGGAGCACCCCTGGCTATTTACTTCCAGTGGGGCTTCTGATTGATCTCCCTTACTAGTTCTACAAGGTGTTATCAGTGGGATCCCCAGTTAATCTGGAGGAAGAGTGCGCCTGCTTGCTGGGCCACCCTCTGCTGCTAGGCTTGGGGAGGGTGAGGGGAGGGGGTCAGGAAATGCAGGGTCCAAGCTGCCTTCTTCTATTGGCAGTGGGGCGGGATGGGGGGTGGACATAAGATGTCCTGCTACTATGTTATTCTCTAATCCTAAGGTCCATAACCATTTTGCCTTTCAGAATTCTTCTTTGGTTCTCTCTCAAGATATTTTTAGGGTTTATAGTTATACATAGTTTGGGATGGGAGGTGAGTGGGGAATCTATGCCATCTTGTGCAGACAAGAAGTTAGAAAGTATTATTTTAATTCACAATAAAAACTTTTTGCATAGTGCTATTAATTGGGTGTAAAATTAGAAAGACCTCCAGGGCCTGGATGACAGGAAATGGTTAAAAAAGGAACAGGCATGTGTGATTGGAGGATATGACATCAGTGGTCTCTGCATGCCTGACATCCATCCTGCCTCTCCTGGTAACAGCACCCCAAATTTTCTTTGGAGAACCACCCACCCCCCTCTCTCAGGCTATGTGGTCTTTCAGAGTGCAGACCCCTATCCCTGGCTCTAAGAGCTCACACAGACCCAGACCCAGCTAATCAGAACAGCAGGCTTGGTTCAGGGATAAGCACAGGACCGTGGATAGAAATACAGGAAAAGACACTTTCTGCCATGGTTCTGAGTCAGCCAGATGCTAGTCTGCAATGGCTGGTGGCCACTGTGCCACCACGTGGGAAGGCCCTGCTGAGATAAAGTAGACTGCAGAGCCCAGAGCTTGGAGCACAAAATCCCAATGATGTCAGGTGAGCTCCAAAATCCCACACTGCCAGAACTACTCATTGTTTTAGCTACAGGACCCAGTAAGTTCCCTTTTTCTTATTCTTGCCCAGGTGCATTTCTGACATTCATGACCTAAAGCATCTAGGAGAAATCGAAATAATTGGAATCACAGAATTTGAGGGGCAATGTGGCCCTGAGAGACCATCTGGTCCAACCCCCGACTTTTCAGATGAGAAATTCAGCAATTAGAGCTGGAGCTCAGGCTCAAACCCAGGCCACCTGACTCACTGGAGGGAAGGTCATGCAATACCAAAAAGGACAATCATGTGAACTCCACCAAACTCGGGAAAGTTTTCATCAAACAACAAAAAGAGGGCAGGCTAAATCAATGGTGAGATATAACAAGATAATGTATCACAAAAAGTAGGATTTATCCCAAAGTTGATTTAACATTGGGAAATTGGTAAATGTAACCCATCACATTGACAGACTATAGGAGAAAATCATATGGTTATATCAATAGAGGCAGAAAAAGTGTCTGATGAAATTCAACATCCATTCTCAATTAAAGAGCAGTAGCAAACTAAGACTAGAAGGAACCTCCATAACTCAATAAAGGGTACATACAAAAAACAAAATAAAACAAGCTCACAGCAAACATACTTAATGGTGAAAATCTAAAAGCATTCTCTGAAATTGGGAATAAGACAAGGTGCTGTGGGTCAAATGTGTCCCCCAAAAGTTCACATATTGGAAACTTGACCTCCATTGTCACAGTGTTAAGAGGGTAAGAAATCCTATTATGGTAACTGAAAGGTGGGGCCAAATAGATTGATCCATTTATGAAGTAATGAATTAATGGTTTAATGGGTAATCAAGGGTGTGGTTCTGATGGCTTTATAAAGACAGCAAGCGAGAAGCTTAGCTCACTCTTGCTCAAGCCATTTGCCATGTGATACCCTGCATTGCTGTAGAAGAAGGCCCTCACCAGATATGCCCCCCGGACTGTGGACTTTCCAGCTTCTGAACTATAAGACAAGGAAACCTCCTACCACTACTAGTTTTCAACATTGTACTGGAGGTCCTAGTCAGAGCAATAAAACAAGAAAAAAGAAATAAAAGGAACAAAGAGTAGTAAGAAAAAGGCTAGCATTATCTGCAGATGATATGATTATGTACAAATAAAACAACAAAAAAGTTATAGCTAAATTATGAGCATTAATTAAAGTTTTTGCTAGGTTTTATACAAAATCATTATATTCAAATCTACTACATTTCTATATGCAATCAGAAATTAAAACATTTTAAAATACCATTCACAATAGCCATTTACAATCAAAAATATGAATTACTTAGGAATAAATCTAACAAAAGATTTTATTACCTTTATGGAGAAAATTACTTAACTTTATCAAAAAACTTTTTAGAAGCCCAAAATAAATAGGGAGGCATATCATGTTCATGGGTTATGAGACTCAATATTGTAAAGATGTCAATTCTCCACCAAATAAATGTGGAAATTCAATGTAATCCCAGTCAATATCCCAAAAGGTTATTTGGGGGAACTGGACAACTTAATTCTAAACTTTATGAGGAAAATGCAAAAGGCTTATTCAGCAATAAAAATGAATGGATCAGTTATATCCAGTATTGGTAAACCTCTCGCCAAGACAAATCAAACAAAAGATCCAAGATACAAAAAGAATGTACATAGTATCACTCCATTTATGAACTAAAACGGGGCAACACCTACAAACCCAAACTGTACTGTTTAGGAATGCATACATAGGTGGTAAAGTTGTAAAGAAAAGCAAGAAAATGATGATCAAAAAAGTCATGATAGTGGCTTGGGGGGGTCTGGGGGGATGCGGGGAGTTGTGATCAGGGAGAGGCACATGGGGGCCTGGGGTGTTGCAAGACTCTGTTTACCTGGATTATGGTTACATAAGTGTTTGTTTTATATTTATTCTTTAAGCATCATTTGTGTGCACATAACAATGTTTTATGCATTCTATATAGATGATGCAGCTTGCAGTTTAAAGGGGAGAGACAGAGAGAAAAAAAGAAAGAATTCTTTTTAAAAAGAAGAAATGAAAAATTATTCTTTTAGAAAAAAACAAAGTGGGGGGTTGCCCTATGAGCATCAAAATTCATAATACATTCATAATAATTAATACGGTGTGGTACATTATGACCTACTAAGGCAGTCTGACAGGACAGAATAGCGAACCCAGCAAAAAAAATTCACTTGACATATGATAAAGGTGATATTTCAGACTAGAAGGGAAAGGTGGACTTTTAAATAGATGCTTCTGGGACAACTGATTACCCATATGAAAAGTAAACCTGCACCTCTCCTTTGTATCACAGAAAACATCAATTCTGGGTACATCAGACACCTAAGTAAGAAAGACAAAACTATAAAACCTTCCTACTATTATATAGGAGGCCACCTTCAAGAACTAGAGGACAGGATTTCTTCATCCTTAACTAAGGCATGAAACCACAAACTTTAAGGGGAGGAAGTAATACATTCAATTACCTTAAAAGCTAAAAGAAATTCTGTTAATCAAAAGGTACCATAAAGATAACAAGAAGGCAAGCCACAAACTGGCACATGATATGTGCAAAAATATAACAGACAAAAGTTTAAAATCTAGAATATAAAAGAACTCCTACAATTAATTAGAAAAAGGCTAACAATCCAATACTAAAATGGAGAAGATTTTCACAGGCAATAAACATATGAAAAGGCCAATAAACATACGAAAAGATGTTCAACCTTATTAGTCATCAGGGAAATACAAATTAAAACCACAATGAGATGGCACCACGTGCCTACCCAAATGACAATTGTGAGATCTAGTACCACCTGGCAACATCGAGCGTTGGTAAAGTGTGGAGATGCAGGAGCTCACACGCACACAGCTGGGGAATATACATTAGTTAAACCACCCTGAAAAATAACAGGTCATTGTCTTGCTAATTGAAGATGCACATAGCTTGCCACATAACAAGTCCATACCTAGATAAATGCCTTTGAGAAACCATGCATACCAGGAGACACATACACAGTGTTCATAACAATCAGTTCATGATAAGCAAGACCCAGGAACTACCCCAATGCCCATCATCAGTAGAATGGGTAAATAAATATTCAAATAATGGTGTATTCAAATAATCAAACGCTATGCATAATAAAAATGAATGAGATGATTCCCCAAAGTTAAACATAAGATTACCATTTTGCCCAGCAATTCCATCCCTAGGTATATACATGCACATGCATGTTCATAGCAGCCCTATTCACAATAGCCAAAAGTAGAAACAACCCCACGTCCATCAGCAGATGAAATGATAAAATGTGGTCCATCTATACAGTGGAATACTATTCAGCCACAAAAAGGGATAAAGTACTGAGAAATGCTACAGCATGGGTGAACCTTGAAAACATCATGCTCAGTGAAAGAAGCTAAACACGAAGGTCACATACTGTATGATTCCATTTATACGAAATAGCGGGAATAGGCAAACCCAAAGAGGCAAAGAGCAGATCCATGGTTGGAGGGGCTGAGGGGATGAGAGATGAGGAGTAACTGCTAACGAAAACAGGGTCTCCTTTTGGGGTGCTTAAAATGTTCTGGAACTAGATAGTGGTGACAGTTGCATACAATTGTGAGTGTTCTGAATGCCACTAAATTATACACTTTAAAATGGTTAATTTTGTATTATATGATTTTACTTCAATAAAAAGATAAATCAATTACAGCTACATTCTTCAACAGAAGTGAATCTGAAAACATAATGTTGAACAAAAAGTAAGTCATAAAAGAATACAAACGAAATGATGCCATTTATATAAAATTTTCAAATAGGTAAACATAAGAATATGTTATTTAGGGATGCATACAAAAGTGGTAAAATTGTAAAGCAAAATAGGTAATGATTCCCCAAAATGATGTTAACTCTTGGTGAGAGTGGGGGCAGGCGATACAATCAGGGGAGCCACACAAGTGTTGAGTCAAACTCCCACCCAACATTAACGAAGTCCTGGCTCTTAACTCAGACAATGGCTTCACAGTTTGCTTCATTAATATTTTATTAAAATGCTTTATACACTCTTTCAAACTAAGAAAAAAAGAAAATGTTCATCTTCCCTGATGTTTATAAGTCTTCAGTGCACCTTTAAAACAATAAAGAACAAAATAATGGGAAAGAGGGAAACACAAAGCTTACATCTGATGATGTAAAACCCAAGTGGAGAGTTTAGCCTGGACACCCACGGCTTGCTTTCTGCAAAGTCTCAAGTTCACGACAAAGAGGAGTGTGTTTTGTTCCTATCATGCTCCCCTGTTCCATGTCCTATTCTGCCTCCCCTGGAGAAGGCCCAGGGCAGGGGACCCTGTATCCGCCAACCCTGCAAACACCAGCAGTGTCTGTGTGCGGCAGGGCCAGGCCAGTGCAGGCACCCAACAGGCACTTCATAAACGCCTTGCAATGAATCTGTGAATGAAAGCCTAAAATACCTTTAGAAACTCCTATGAGTTCCTCGACCTGGCACATTTTAATTTATATTTCAGCTCCATGCCCAGATAAACAGTGCAGCTAATGTTTAGCTGTGGAATTGCTTTTCCCCTAAACTGGTCCCAGAGGCATCTTGCCGAAGTTGGTGAACACACCTCACATAATTAAAAACCAGTTTGCAGACCTCACCCAGCTCCCTGGTTGGACATAACACGCTTAGTTGTGACTGACAGATTGTTCCCTTGAGGGCCTCGGGACAGGAGAAGCAAACACCGCAAAAGCCCACATTCCTCTGCACATGACCCATCTGCCTCACTGAGAGGGGGTCTCCTGCACACTGGCATAGAGCTCCCTCCTCTCCCAGCCACTCTTGTCTGCTAGAGACCCCTCCTCAAAGCCAAAGCCAGCCCACCTCTGCTAAGAACGTTGCCTTCTTCACAATAGCATTCAAAGGAATGAAACACAGGGGAATATGTTTACCAAAAGCAGTGTAAGCCTTGTCCACCGAAAACTGCAAAATACTGCTGAGAGAAAGTAAAGATCTAAATAAATGGAGAGACATTTCACAGTCATGACTTAGAAGACTCGATGTTGACAAGATGGCAGTTCTAGGTCAAGTTGATCTATAAATGCAATGCAGGCTCTTAAAAAGAAATTGACAAGCTGATTCTAAAATTCATGTGAAAATGTAAAGGCAATTGAAATAGCCAAACAGTTTGGAAAAAGAAAAAAGTGGGAGGACTTTCAATACCAAATTTTGAAACTTAATATAAAGCCACAGTAATGAAGAAAGCATAGTATTGGAACAAAGAGAGGCATGTAGAGCAATGGAATAAAATTCAGAGTCCAGAAACAACCCCTTACATCTATGGTCAACTGATTTCTAACAAGGGTGCCAAGACAATTCAATGGGGAAAGAATAGTCTCTTCAACAAGTGGTGCTGGGACAACAGGATATCCACCTAAGAAAAGTGGACTTAGACACTTCACACCGTACACAAAAAGTAACTCAAAATGGATGACTGACCTAAATGTAAGAGCTAAAACTGTACAACCTTTAGAAGAAAACATAGGAGAAAATCTTCATTAGCATGGGTTAGTCAAAGAGTTCTTAGACATAACAACAAAAGCATGATTCATAAAAGAAAAACTGATAAATTGGACTTCCTCAAGAATAAAAACGTTTGCACTTCAAAAGACACCATTAAGAAAATAAAAAGACCAAACCACAGACTGGGAGAAAATATTTGCAAACCATTATCTGATAAAGGACTTGTATCCAGAATATACAAAGAACCTTTATAACTCAATAATAATAAGACCACGAACCAAATTTCAAAATGGGCAAAATATTTGAATAGGCACTTTACCAAAGAAGTTATGCAAATAAGAATAAGAAACACATTAGTCATTAGGGAACTGCAAATCAAAACCATAATGAGATACCACATCATACACACTAGGATGACTGTGGTCAGAAGACAGACAATATCAAACATCAGAAAGAATGTGGAGAAATGAGAGCCCTCATACACTGCAAGTGGGAATGTAAATTGGATCTGCCACTTTGGAAACATAGGCAGTTTCTTAAAGAGTTAAACAAATTTAGCACGTGACCCAGCAATTCCACTCCTAGGAATCTACCCCAGAGAAATGAAAATCTACATTCACACAAAGACACGTACAAGAATGTTCACAGCAATATTATTCGTAATAGCCCTAAATGGAAAGCAACTAAATGTTCATATGGGGGGTGAATAGATAAACAAAATATGGTAGACTCATACAATGATATATTATTTGTGAATAAAATGGAATGAAGTAGAGATACATGCCAAAATATGGATGAACCTCAAAAACAGTATGCTAAGTGAAAGAAGCCAGACACAAAAGACCATGGTTCCATTTTTTTCAAATGTCCAGAAAAGGCAAGCAGATTAGTGATAGACTAGGGTGGAAGTGAGGATTAACTATAAACAAGCACAAGGGAACATTTTAGGGTGATGGGAACATCCTGAAATTGAATCAAGGTGATGATGGCATAATTCTTTAAATCCACTAAAAGTTTCTGAATTGTATATTTACACCGGATGAATTTTATGACATATGAGTTATACCTCAAGAAAGCTGCTTAAGAAAACGACTAACTATGTCTTCTACCACAAGACTCCAGTCACCCCGCTGGTTCCTAAAAGCCAGCTGGTTTGTCAGACAGCAAAGTCTCAGTTAACCACAACAGGACACACAGGGGAGATGACAGTTCATAAGTCATATAGTCCTAGGTTCAAATCCCAGTTCTGCCATTTTCTAACTTGAACAGTTACTTTGCCACTCTGAGCCTCAGTTTCCCTTTCTGTAAAAGGCAGATAATGATAACCCTACACCTCGTTGGGATGTTGAATGGGTTACATGAAATAATGTGTATAAAGCTCTTCCAGCAGTGCCTGGTACGTGACTGGTACTCAATAAAGTACTGAGTACCTAGGCTATTGGTATAAATGCTATTATAGCTTGAAAATAATCAGAATCTTCTGTTGAAAAAGAAAAAGAAGACAATAGTCTTCTATTTTAAACTTTCTGATAGCATATTCAGTCATTCTCTTATGCCACCTGCAAACTCCACAGCATGGCAATTTACATTTACAATATGGAACCAAAACCACTGCAAGATTTATTCACGCCTTCCATTTCCTAGGACATACCTTACTGCATGCTTATGCAGTGCTAGGCACAGGGGATCGTGAAAGGAGGAAGAGATGGCCCCTGCCTCCTTCAGGGAGGAAAAAGTGGAAATGGTGCTATGGGGCATTGCATCTCAGTCATAAAGTCACACGGCAGCTTCCTCCACCTTGTTCTGCTGGAACACTGACCCTTGAATCCCAGAGCTTCCGCATAGGACATCTGACTATGCCAAAGCCATATGCTGTGAAGAAGTCCAAGCCACTGGGGGAGGTCTGGTGTAGGCCCTCCATTGAGCGGGCCCAGCTGTGTCCAGACTTCAAGTCTTCCCAGCCCAAGTCCCAAACACCTCCAGATCATTCCAACCCCCAGCCGTTCAAGTCACCCCAAGTCATGTGAGTTTTTCCAGCTGAGGTCCCAGAAATCATGGGACAGAGACAAGCCATCCCCAAAATGCCCTGTCTGAATTCCCAACCAAAAGCCTGTGAGTGTTACGAAACATTGTTGCTTTACACCATGAGGTCTGGAGTGGCTGTTACACGGCATGCCACACTAGCCCTTGGTCTCTGTCCTGCAGACAAATGGAGGCACTGACTTGGGCTGCCTGTGCTACCTCTTTTGTGCTTAGCTTACCAAGGTGGGACCGGGGACCAATATGCACAGACTTTTAACCTGGATTGAGAGTGAACTTCAGATGACAAAACTACTCCACTGTCCAAAGCATCCCTGAAATGTCAATGACACCCTTAAAAGTCTGCTTAAATCACCCACTTCCTGGCTCCTTTCCCCACCCTGCACCATGAGGTGTCAGTGGGGCACACATTCAAAATGGAGTTTTACTCCTTCTTGAACGCACAGACTACCTCTCTCTCCCACTAAGAGGGTCCCCAGGGGAAGCTCCTCTGTTAGCAGCACTACCCTTACATCAGGAGCACGGTGAAGCCCCACTTGGAAGGTGACTCTGGGGTCCAGCATCCTCCTGAGGGCCACCCTCCAGTCTCTGTCACCAGGGAGGCCTCCCAGCACAGATGAGGCGCCAGCCCTGGCCATTGGAGCACCCACTACCACAAAGGAGGGATGCAGAGCTCTACTCCCAGCTGCAGGAGCTGAGGGTCTGCCCCCGGGCCCATCAAGGGGGGAGATTTTCAGCCCACCAGGGCGTGGGTGGCAGCTCAGTAGCCTAGCAAAGGGTGCAACCCCGGCTCTCCCAAAGGGCTGGCAGCCGGGGCCAGGCCCCTCTCCTAAAGCTTCCCACAGCTTTCCAGGAAGCCAGCCCCAAGGAGAGTGGGCAGGCACCGTTGGCTGAGGGGCACCACCATGCTGCGGAGCTGAGCCCTGAGCCTGCTCAGAGGGATACCTGGGCCTCCTGTCTCACAATGTGGAGGAGATGTGACCTGTGGAGGTGACCAAGGACAGGCCTCTTCTCCACAACGAGACTGTTCCAGCCTCTATAAATATGGTGCAGTTTGGATGAATGACGGCTAAAGGCCCTGTGATTCACTACAGATCCCTAATTTAGAAATGCAGATGAGAAATCTGGCAGGGACACCTCACTCAGGCAGTTCCTCTTCCACCCCCTAGTCCCCTCACAGAGGCCAGAGAGGGCAGCACTATCCAAGGTTACTCAGGAAGCAGTTGGAAAGAGCATGGGAATCCAGGCCTGCAGTCCCCAGCCCCAGGCTCTCTCCCTCTCCCCCTACAGAGAGGAGTAAAGAGACCCCACAGACACAGCTCAGAGGAGCCTCAGGTACAGAGGCGTAGGTGGAAAAGCACAGGTGAGATCAAGGTGTTTCTAAACCAGACTGAAGTCCATGCATGCCTGTGAGATCTCATTTATGTAGATTTCTTGGAAGAAAGATCGATCTAATCTACTCCAAGAATTCTCTAGTTCATCTTAAGAAATGCAATGCTGAAACTTCCCATTAAGCTTCCATTCAGCTAAAGAAACAGGGGATGGAACACGTTGCCTTCCCACCTGTGTCCCCAGCCACACACATGGTGGCATGTTGCTAACTACACATAAGTGAACTAATGAATGCCTAATGGAAGCATGAAAGAATTCACTTCAATGACCCGAAAAGCTGGAAAAGAAAGTCGCAGCTTTCACGGGTTAATAACGCTACTAATAGGAATCCATGTCTGAACAAGCAGAGCTCTGCGTACTCTTACATATATTGTCTCATTTAAACCTCATAAAAGAACCCAGTGACATCACCGTTATGGTCCCATATGACAGACAGGGAAACTGAGACTCCTGTAAGTAACATGCCCACAGTCAAACACCTGGGAAAGGGCAGAAGCCTGATGGCAAAGTCCAAGTTTATACTTGACCCAACGAGGCAGAGCGGCCTCAGAACCTGGCTCCTAAGTAGCTTAAATATCCCACCAGCAACCTCCACCTCATACTATTCTTTTAAGATAATTATCTCAGTGCTTCTGGATGGACGGTGCATAAATTCCAAAATTGGGGAAATCCAAATTCATGAACTTTTCCAGTTCTGCAATTCCAAGTACCAAGTGGTATGGTAGGAAGAAAACTTTGTTTCTTCCTTCTTCTTGGGCTCTGGCTAATGATGGCTATAAAATTACTGAAAAGAAGAGCGAAGCTACTTTCTCTAATAGAGCTGCTTGCAGAATCATCGTTATTTCCACACAATTAAACCTTGTTTTCCGTGAAAGCATCACGTGGAAATGGCTTCGTTCTTCTTGGTCCAAACCCCCTGAACTCACAATGAGCCATATAAAATTGCATTACGAGGAAATTGCTTGGAGAGATGCTTAGCTTCATACTATGGGGTCGTTACAGCACAGGTAATTAAGAATAAGCCATGTTAAACAAACTAAATTAAAACCAAGATTTAAATGCTTAAATTGGCCATCAGCCTAATCATAACAGGAAGAAGGTTCAAATCCAAAAAGTCCATTAGCTGAGCTCACCACCACACAGGAGCAGAGAGGCGGAGAGTTCAGGGCTGAGCCAGGCAAGGAGGCAGCAGGCACACCTGAGTGGGGAGTGGACTGGTCTGGCAAAAGCACTTCTGTTTCCCCCCCAATGCCTGAGCCAGGCTGCTTGGTTTCCCCAAGAGTGAGAGACCAAAGAGGCAGAGAGCCAAGGGGCCAGCCACCAGGACAAGGGGAAGGAACTGGAGCTAAAGGTGAAGTGGACTGACTAAGGCACCACACCTGACCACCTGACACCTCTCTCCGGATGTCCAGCAGGACGCTCAAACTTGTGTGGCCAAAACCAATCTGCCTGTCCACCACCTCCATGGTGGAGGGCACCTTTGACCAAGCCTTGGTGTCAAGCTTTGTCACTCTTGTCTCTCACCCTCCAAGGCCAGTCCATCAGCAAAGCCCGTTGGCCTAACCTGGGACTGTCATCATCCACTGTCCCATCTCCAGTGTCTGTCACCTCTGGCCTGGCCTCTTCTTGGTCCCCCAATACTCTCTCCCATCCCTCCTCTGCCTGTATCCTCAGTGATCCCAAGACCCACAACGGCTCCCACTGATCCTTAATCCTTGGCTTTGGATCCCTGACTTGTAGCCATGGTCCATGAATATGTGCTACCTAAGGAATTTTCTTAAACTTCTTAAACAGCCCGTTCAGGTGTTTTTAAGTTAACACCTAAAATGTTTCATTATAAGTTTACATAGTTGCAAAGGGGAGTCATTTCTGACCTATTGTAAAAGTTGACATTTTAACTCTTTTAAATACAGCCAATGAAATATAAATCTGGTGAACGGACACTCACCAGCTATTTAGAACAAGATATTATGGAAAACGAAAAACTGTTAACAGATGGAATTTCTGCATTGTTCTTCTCCATGAACAAGTATTTCCACTCCATTTTCCCACAGAATTTAACCTAATGTAAAAACGTGTGTACACCCCACCATGCTTCTCTGTGAAAGATGGAGTGAATTTTTAGAACTTTTTCCTGTGACTATTATAAGACTGTTGTTACATTTGTCTTCAAGATCAAATTTTTTTAGTATTAGCACAAAGTTAACTAAGTGTAAATACAGTAACACTTTTGACAAATAATTATTAAATTGAAAAAATGGAACTGTTTTGAAAATATATCATTTAACGAGTTTTATAGGAGGGGGTTCTTCGACAAGTTCATGGAAATACTTGTATTTACCTATTAATTCTATTTTTCCATGAACTTTTTGAAGCACCCTCATATTTATATTGATTTATATATAGTGCTTTATTTAAAAGAATGTCTGGGTGTCCCACTGTTTGGTGTCTGGGAGGTTCCTACACCTTGGGGACATTCCACCTAGGTAGGACTTGGGTGGGTGAGAGTGTGTCTCCCCCCTCCTGCTCCTGAAGGAGACTTTTTTTTTTTTTTTGAGGACAGGGAAAGGCTGGTCGACTGCAGCTCTGAGAGTGTGCAGATGGAAGATGAGACCCAGGACCCTGAACCCCCGTCTGAGTAGCCCCCGGGGAGGGTTTACCCACTGGGGTCTTCATGCCCAGCAGGAGACCACGACCCTCAGAGCCTGCTGGCTGCTGCCCATCTCGACCCCTCCTCCTCACTACCTGCCTGTCCCGCCTGCTCAATTCTAACCAGGCCAGGCTCTTTCTGGCCCTCAGACTTTTGTGCTTGCTGATCCCTCTGGCAGAAACACACTTCCCTGGCTCCTCAGACTTTCCAGATCTCAGGTTTAAACATCCCCTCCTCCAGGAGGCCATCCTGGCTGCTTTGTCTAGCAGAGCCCCTCACCTGATGTCCTCTGCACCTGGGCATTCATTGCACAACCTGAAACCTGAAAATGTCCTGCTATTGCCACTAGAGCAGGGTGGGAACACATGTAGGACAAAGAAGCAATGGGGGGCAGGAGCTCTTGCCTGGGGACAGTCACTTTCCTGCCTTCCCATCATTCTGGCTTCAAGGACAGAGGGAAGTGGCCTGAAGCTCAGAGAGGTTACATCATTTGTTAAGGTCACACAGCAAGCAAGCAGCAGGCCAGAGCCAACACCAAGGTCATCTGATGCAAAGCCAGTGCTCCCTGACTCCACATGCTGGCAGATCCCTGTGAGACTCACCCCAGAGCACCCCGGCTCCCTGGCTGCCAAGAAGTCTTATTCACCTTTATAGCAGAATCGTCTCTAGAATCATCACCTCCCTGGACAAGGAAGCTCAGAAGCCTAGGGGCTAATCTGGCTGGTTCAAGCCCTGCTGCTTTCTGGAACATTCCCTGGGCTCCTCCTGCTTTCGTGGTGAAACTCTCCCAGTTCTGGGATTTGGGGGCTATTCAAGAGCAGGAGCCAAATCTCTGCCCTGTTTCTTTCCCTGAGCAAACAGCCATGCTTACAGGGGCTTGTGCCCCTCAAGTCCACAGAGGGGAGTCATGTACCCAAGTAAAGAAGAGCCCACAGGCCAGGATGGACCCCGGCTGGGCCTGGACGAGTCCTGACCATGTGCAAGTTAACTTCACCCCTGAATCTGCACTTCTTCACCTATGATAGGACTCACCATACAGGGCTATTGCAAGAAGTGAATCAGATCGCGTACGTAAAGTGTTTATCGAGGCCCGTGGCACAGAGAAAGCCCTGATCCATGCTGACTAATAGAAGCTGCATCTACCTCAGAAACGACTCTGAGACTCATGACACCTGCTCCAGAGCCTTTGAATGAGTACTTAGAAAACTCAGACAGTGGTTCCCCAGGCCCCAGGTTATCATGCAGACTTCATATACCCAACAAAACACACGCACATAAGAAGTTAGGAGAGCCCTTCTCAGGAGGTGATTCACACCCACATCAGAGACCACTTTGTAAACCAAGAGGTTGTGCCCAAGGGGCTCCCCTGTGAAACAGAGACGGCGCAGCCTGCTTCGGCCTCCCATTTGTGAAGTGGGGAGGGTCTCCTCTGCCCAGCTTGCTGCCCAAGATCACTGTGAGGAACAAAGAATTGTGAGCCAGAGAAAAGCCCCAACCCATTCAGTAAGGATTTCTTGGCTCAAATAACTGGTACAAGTAGGGGTGTTTTGGTTATCTATTGTTATATAACAAACCACCGCCAAACAGAGTGATTTAACAAGACAATTCATTCTTTCTCAGGATTCTGTGGGTTAACTGGGCAGTCTTCCTCCTCCCATGGTATCAGCTGGTGGCTGGGATGGTTTTTTTTTCATGTCAGGCAGTTGGTGGTGGCCGCAGGCCTGGAGTGCAGGGGGACTGTTGGCCAGGAGCCTCAGCTCTGCTCCACGAACATCTCCACATGACTGCTCAGGCTTCCCCACAGCATGGCTGGGCTACGTGAAGGACCAGCCCCAGTAGGCATGTGCTCCTCAAGCCTCTGCTTGCATCTCACCTGCTAAGGTGTCCCATTAGCCTAACCCAGACACACCTCCAAGCCTGGAATAAACGTAGAAGGGCACTACACAAGGGAGGGGCCGTTCCGGGAAGTGCAGGCCACCAAAGTCAAGTCTACCACAGAGGACTTTAGGGTGGGTTTAATTCAAGAGTTCGACAATGCCCTCAAAGCTGCAGTTTTTGTCCATTTCTGTCCTCTGCAATGGCAGCCTCATCCTTAAGTGGGCTCCCAGACTTTATACTCATCCACCTCATTGTCCATAAGGAAAGCAAGGGCTGGCTTCCCACGGTATAGTTATCTCCAAAGAGCAAGACCTCTTTCCCAGAAGCCTTCAGTAAACCTCTCTTTGGGTCTCATGGGACCATTGTTAACCTAGGCTGCTTGGCCATTGGTTAGGGCCTCAGGAACTGCCCTGAGATGACTGGCTTATATTTGGGGTTGCCTGATCCGGTTACAGTGGTTTATAAATCTCTTCACCAACATCACCATCATCATCTTCATCATCATCATCATCACCTTCATAACCACCACCATCATCACTATCACCATCATCATCATCATTGCTGTTTCCTCCAAAGAGCCCCATAGCCAAGAGAGAAACCCAGCACTGGAGGCAAACCTCACAGCTGAACCACCTAAGGCTAGACACAGTCCCCTCCTCCTCGAAACATGTAAAACCAACCAACCACTTACCATTTCCAGTCGTATTGCCTCGATTCAACACATCATCATCTCCCACCTAGGTTAGCAAAACAACCTCTTTGTTTTGGCAGCTGGCCGGTGATCCGAAGCCTTGATAACACATAACACTGCTCTCTAACCAGCTGAGCTAAGCAGGCAGCCATAAAACAATCTCTTAACTGGGTTTTCTACTTCTGCCCCTGTCCCCCTACCTTCTATTCTTGACAGACAGTCAGAGTGACCTTACTCAAACATCTAAGTCCTGACATGCTAGTCCTCTGCTCAAAACCTTCCAGGGCGCCCATCTCAATGTAAAAGCCAAAGTTCTTACAGTGACCCAGAAGGCCCTACATGATCCAGCCCCCCATCCCCATTCCTCCTTGTCCTCATTGCCTAACATTAGCCTCTTCCCTGCCTCTTCTCTGGCCTCACTGGCCTCCTTGCTGACTCTTGAACATTTCAGGCTTGCTTCAGACAACAGGACCTTTGCACTTGCACTGCCAGGAATGCTCGTTCCACAGATACCTGCCTGATTCACTTCCTCTTTCCCCAGGTTTTTTCTCAAGCCTCTCTTCTCAACGAGGTCTTCCCAGTTCCCTCTCTAAAACTGCATCCTCCACCCCTGCATGCCTATGTTTCTCCTTGGTACCCCCTACCACCTCATAAACCACATATTTTAGTGATTTGTCTTATCTACTCTTTATCTCTTCCATTAGAATGAAACTCCATAAAGCCAAGTGGTTTTGTCTGTGTTGTTCATGCATAAATCCAGCCCCTAGAGCAGGGTCTGGCTTGAAGGTGACGCTCACAAAACACTTGTTAAATGAATGAATGAATGAGCATAGCTTCTATCAAAGTAGTGCATGTCCAACTGCCATGTATGATTCAGAGTCAAGACACAGACCTCCAGGTGGATGAGAGCCTGCTCCGGTGAGTCTCTCCGGCCTCAGTTTCCCTCCTCCGTGTATAGGGATAAGGATGACTCCACTTCACAGGTTCATTTGGGAGTTACACAAGAGAGTGCCTGAAGCTGCTCATTGTGATACAAGCTTGTCCCAGTATGAGTGGTCAGGTTTCTCACTGAGTCAGTCAATCTATGTAACTTTGAAAGACAAGGATCCAATTCTGTTGGCATAATGTTTTCTGAATCCACCTCCCCTTTTCCCCCTAAGGGAAGCAACCAACAAGAGTCATTTCTGGGGGGGGGGGGGGGGCGGGGTTGGAGAGCAACAACCCACAAGCTCCCCTCCTACTCATGTCTACATATACAGGCCCCTTTGCAAAAAGCCCAGTAGATAGAAGACTCACAACCAGTATTTACTGAACATGTGGATGGATGGATGGATGGATGGGTGGATAGACGTATGGATGAACAAATGAATGACTCACGCTGACCTCCTCTCCCTCAAAAACCCAGATTTAGCCTCAATTAAATCAGAGGACTTGTGTCTACAGTCAAGAAGCAAGTAGGGCCGACCCCGTGGCTCACTCGGGAGAGTGCAGTGCTGGGAGCGCAGCAGTGCAGAGGCCACGGGTTCGGATCCTATATAGGGATGGCCGGTGTGCTCACTGGCTGAGCGCGGTGCGGGCGGCACCAAGCCAAGGGTTACTATTCCCTTACCGGTCACAAAAAAAAAAAAAAAAGAAGAAGAAGAAGCAAGAAACCATTTTCTTACCATTAGAAAATAAGAAGCTATGGGGTGGGGAGCAGGGATGGATGTACCCAGCGGCGCCAAAGGGTTAAAGAGTTCCATTTCAAGCGGTTTGAATATGTGGATTTAGCAGCTGAAAGGACTTGGTGTGTCCCTCTCTTACAGCTGTTCCTGGGAGTCAAAGCACATCTTTGTTTGCCTGACTCTTAGCAACTGTTGCTTTTTTTTTTGAAGGACAAGCATGAACCAGCTGTCAGCTCACAAGATGTAAAGCAGGGAAGAGCGAATCTTGAGTAACAGGCTTGTAAAACAAGAAGAAAATCATTGTGTAGGTTTGGAAGGGTCTTTCATTTCTTCTTACAGTCTCTGCCTCCTGGTAGGCCAGTTCCCACCCATGCTGTGGAGCAGCAGGAAGAGTTCAAACGGCTAGGAAAGGGAACCCGCCTTCTAAAGCTGCTCCCAATTACATGCAGAAAGGAATGCAAACCTGATAGGCAGGACCCATTTCAGAAACATAAAACTGTAGACAGCAGCTCCACGCATGAGCTTATGAACGGCAAATACGCTACGCTGAACTCGCGTATGGAATGTGGTGTGATCGTAAAGACAAGAAACTAGATTAAAAATTAGCATCTTATACTGAAATATTTATGGAAGAATTTATCTGATGGCAGAAGTTTGCTTCAAAATAGTCTAGGGTCAGGAGGAAGTGGGTGGGAACAAAGACGAAACCAGACTGACCATGAACCAATATCGTGGAGCTAGGTGGTTCACACACTAGTCTCTCCTCTTTTGTATACTTTTGAAACTTTCTATGATAAAATGTTTTTTTTTAAAAAAAATAGTATCTTGCAGTCAAGAATCACCAACATGGTTTTCATGATACCAGTCAAATAAATAGTTCTCTGGTAGTAACACACATATACTCCACAATTATTCCTGGGGATCTTTGTAGGATTACTCAAAAATTATAGGAATGGCACAATCCAAAGATGCTGGTCTCCACCTGGAAGGTCACATGGCCTGAAATGAGCAATTAAAAAGAACAAGGAAGGCACCTGTGTGGCAGCTAATGTCATGGGTCATGGGCTGCGTACACAGGAAGCCACCGCAGAAGCAAGCTGTGTCCTGAAGCTGACGGGGCTTCGAAGGGGAACCAAGGATGTCTGCGAGGTACAAAGACCACTGGGCTATCAAAATCAACACAGAGAAAAAAGACTGGAAGGAAATGGCAAGTTGCTGACCAGGGACACTTGGATGAACTAGCAGTGAAAAAATATATAATGTTCAGAAGGAAGAGGAAGAGGAGCTGTCCCAAATCTTATAGATCTCCCTGGTGAGCAGGGAGCAGCTTGGAAATGCTTAGGCCCGTGAGACTACGAGGTGCCTGATGAGCAAGTGGTCTCTCCCCTTAGTGACAAGAAAGGCCCTGAGCTCTCCCAACAGGAGAGATACAACTGTCACTGGGTTCCTGGGCCCTGATCCTGAAACTGCTGATGGGCCAGGGCGGGGGTGGGGAGGGCAGTTCTGTGCTGGATTAACGTGCCCTGAGCAACTCCCTCATAACATTCCAGTTTTCCATCACAAACCCGCTTGAGCCAGGGCCCAAGGCTGTTCTGTACCCAACAGGTCCCTGCAGGGCTCACAAAAGCCCCTCCCTGGTGCCAAGGCTTGGCCTGGCCATCCTCAGCCTGGGGAGGGTGGGGCAGAAACAAGAAGTAAAACTCTGGCACTAAAATCAGGTCTTGCTCAAGTTGGCTTCTGTGCACAAAGCCTGGGTCACCCCCATTGCCCACTGATTCAACAAGGGTCAGTAAGGGTCAAGGCCCATAGAAGCCCATGAGCTGAGAGAGGGCATCACGGCTTCCCTGGCCTGGCCTGGGGTTACCTCTGCACACTCAGAAGGAGGACTGCGGTTGCCAGCTGGTGGTCAGAAGGTCTAACTCCTCAAAAATCTATATGCAGACCTTACAGTGCCTGCCCTTATCTGGGAGCCACCAGGGCTGGCCCCTCCACCCCATGTATGTCCTCACCCAAATTCCTGTTCCCTTTTGAGCAGGCCTTAAACGAGAGAACCAAGTCATAATGAGTGGATGTCTGCTTATGGTGGAGGGCCTGTGCCTCTGCCATAATCACACACCAGGGTCACACGTGGGCCACTTGGCTCCAACAGTGAGGAGCTGGAGGAAGATGCCTGGGTCTCAGGCTCCTCAGGCCCACCCTCCCCAGGCCCAAGCTGTGCACCCCCCATGACCCTGCCCTTTCATGCCTGCCCCGAAGGCGGCTCTGGCCTCTCCTCTCTGGCCAAGCTCCTGACCTGTTGCTTGGCGGTGCTGGGGACCTGAAGGCTGCTGGGTGCAGGAAGGGCAACCCTGGGGCCAGCCCAGGATGGGGCCACCCGATGCAGAAGGCCTTGCGATGTGGATTTGGGCCTTTTCCAGGCTGGACACAGCTGCATTCATTACCCTGAGCAGCGCTCCCACTGAGATGCTCGCATTGCTCCTGTGCCAGAGCTGTGCTCGCAGGTGTGAGGCCAAGTGGGGAAAACGAGGCAGTGGGTGGGTGAACATGAAAAAGCCAAACACATTCATTTCAGACTTCTCCGCTCTGAGGCTCTGTCCTTATTGCTTTTCTGGTACTATGGTGTTCCCTCTTTTATGAAATGATAGTGACAATAGATGGTAGCTATTTTTAATGTTCTTACTTGCCAAAATAAAAAATTGGCCATTCTATGTTGGTTTGCAGAAACAAATTTTTTTTATAGCAGTTATGGAATTCAGAAGTCTGGAAACCAAAGATACACCTAACGGAACATGTGCTGGAATCCACAGGGCTCCGGGTTCTCCATCCCTGACCCAGCACCTCTGGGGGAACTGATTCCCCTTCCCAGGATGGTTTCCTCCTGCACAGAAGGGGAAGGGTGGTTCTTCCCAGCACTGGGTTCCGGTTCCGCTCAGGCCTTGGCTCTTCTTCCCATACAATCTGTTTCCAGGACATCAGCCCTCCCATAATTACTATCTATTCGCTGGTGACTCTCAAATCTTTATAGCTTGCCAGGACCCAAGTTTACAGAGTCAACTGCCACTTAGACATCCCCCCCGCCAGGTGCCACAGGCTCCCCCACCTCAAGAGATCCAACCCTGACCCTCCCCCATGCCTATGCTCCCCTCCAGAAACCCAAGCAAGTCCTCCTGGACGTCCTCAGTGTACCACGTGGCCACTGAGAAATTGCCGAGTCCTGGGCCCACATCTTCAAAAGCTCTCGCCAGAGAATGGCCACGGGAGAGGCCATCAGAAAACACGGTTCTGGCCACGTCACCTCTCTCCACCTTTTCTAAAACCTTTTGTTCCTTTGAAATTGAAAAAGAAATAGAAGAATGTTCAATGAGCAGAAAGAAACCCCAAAACATATGGGAACTTAGTTTTTCAAAGGGAGCACTTCAGATCAGTAGGCAGAAAGAGCTCATTTAATTCTTTGAAAAGTGTTGGCACTTTTGAGGAATCAAGGATTTAATCAAGAAATCAATCAATTAATCAGGGAGGTTCTAGAAAAGATCGGGAGTGTATTTGTTTGCTTGTTTGTTTATAGACTTGGAGTACGGGAGGCCTCCCTGAGGAGAACACTAGAAGCCATAAAGGAAAGGATTAATAAATCTGGCTCCATAAAAATTAAAACTTGTCCATTGACAGATAAATGGACAAACAAAATGTGTTCTTATCCATACGATGGAATATTATTCAGCCTTAAAAAGGAATAAAGTACTGACACATGCTACAGCATGGACATTATACTAAGTGAAATAAACCAGTTACAAAAGGATAAATACCGTATGGTTCCACTTACGTGAGGTCCCTAGAGTATTCAAATTCATGGAGACAGAAAGTAGAATGGGGGTTGACAGGAGGTGGGGGCAGGAGGGTATGGGGAGTCAGTGTTTAATGGGGACAGAGTTTCAGTTTGGGAAGATGAGAAAGTTCTGGAGATGGGTGGTGGTGATGGTTACCCAACAGTGTGAATGTGTCTAATGTCACTGAAACACACATCTAAAAATGGTTAAAGTGGTAAATTTTACGTTTATATATGTTTTATCCCAATAAAAAAATTATGAGGGGGAGGGAGACAGTGAGGAGGAGTTAATGCGAAATGAATGAGAAACTGCTTAACAGACACAAAGAATGATTGTGTATTGTAATGATGAATAAGTTAACTATCCTGATTTGACCATCACATACTGTACATAGCTATAGTCAACTTTGTACCCCACAAATAGGTGTAATCAATTTTGCTTCAATAAAATTTTTTCTAATTATGAAAAAAAAAAAAAACTCAGAAATTTAAAACTTCCATATGACAAAAAAACTTCATAAACAAAATCATAGGACCAGTGACCAACTGGAAAAGCATAAGTGCTATACACTTAATCACCAGCAGCCTTTGTTAATTTAGAAATAACTCATGCAAATCAATAAGAAAAAAGACAATTCAAATGAAGAAAAACACGAGCAAAGGATAAATCAGGCAAACTGCCAAAAAGGAAATGCAAAAGACCAAGTGATATTTGAACAGAAGCTCAACATCCTTCATACTAAAGAAAGCTATTAAAACCACTTTCAGCAAGACCGGTGGGATAATCCACAGGGTCCAAAGCAAAGTGACATTGGGGGGCCCCTTGCTCAAAGATGATCATTTTGAGACAGCAAAGCAGGAAACCGAGAGCGGGGTCCTTCTGAGCAGAGAGCCCCATGTAACTACACAGGTCATTGCCCGGGAAGCTGGCCCTGACTCTGAGATATAATTTCACCTAGAGATGGGCCCAAGTGAGCCGGGAGGATAAGATTTAACAGACACCAGCACCAAACACACTGCTAAGCCCGAGGAAATCAGGGCCTGCTTTCTGGACACATCCTTCAAAAGCAAAACCAGCCCTCTTTAACCCAGCCAGCCCAGCGTGTAGCTGTCTGTAAAATGGATAAGACAAGGCGGTAGGGGCTGACATGAGACGATATCCAAGAGGAATGCACCATAAACTATTAACAGAAGAAGATATTATGAGAAGCCTCTCTGGTTTCTTCTCTGCACTTCTATTTTCGAAAATAATGGCTTCCCAAGGAGCCAGCCCTGGGTGATGTGACCTACTCCTGCTCCACCAACCATGACCTCAGCATCCATCCTTGACCCATGCTCTTCCCTCTGCTGGGGATGCCTCTCCCCCTTCTTCTCTGCCTGGAAAATTCTGCCCATCCTTGAAGGTACAGCTGAAATGCTCACTGCTTCTGATAAACAAACCCCACCCCCAACCCAAGGGAGAATCAGTCATTTCCTCCACAGTGGTCCCGCAGCATTTAATAGACACTCGTGTGACAACCAGCATCCCAGGTAGGACTATTCACTTTTTAAACACTGGTCCCTACTAGAAAGGGCTCAGTCAGGAGAGGAGAGAACCGCTATGTCCCCAGGGGTCCTGATGCTACATAGACAAGAACAACACGGCAATCAAACGAGGGTTCACATTCAAATCAGTGGGCCCCTGGGCAAGAGACTCTAAGCTCTCTGTGCGTCAGATCCTCACCTGGAATGCAGATGATATTGTCACATGTTCTTGCAGGGTCACTGTGAGGGCACAGTGAGATGGTGCACCCACAGCTCTCAGCCAGATGCCTGACCCCAAAACAGAGCTCAGGAAGCGTTATGTGGAATTGCATTGTGGATGCAGGTGGCTTTTCCATTCTGCAGGGAACAGTGCAGAACTTCATCTCAGAAGGACTGATCTTGGCCCCAAAGAAACCGTGTGACCTTGGGCAAGCCACTTGATGTCTCTGAGCCTCAGTTTCCCCACCTGACAAATGGGAGCAGGTCACCATGTGGCTGATGCTGGATATTACATGGAGTCCCCATGAAGGTGGAGAGCAGTTGCAAGTGATCACATTCCTCCTCCCAGGCTCTCCCCACACTGCCTCCTCCACCCAAGCCAGCTGGCGAATTCCTCACACCTGGCTGGCAGGCAATCAGGCTGTTTTTAGTGACCAGGGCTCAAGAATAGAGCCAAGCTGGGACCTGAGGCACCCATCAGAGCCTCAAAGCCCGTGCATCCCTCCTTCCTGTGGCCCAGCACTCTGAGGCCAGGGAAAGGTGCAGTTGGCCAGACCACCACCAGGGGGCATCTTGCAGAGCGTCCACCTCAACCCTAGTTCCAGTCCCAGCAGCCTGAGGCATGAAAAGGACTCAACCTTTGCCCACGGTATCCTTTTTGAAGAAACGGCCCCACTTCCTGCCTCTGAGCAACCGCTGACCTCAAGCACATTCTCTGGGCCTCAGGAACCCCATCCACATAACGGGTGCTAGAAGTAGGAAGCCTTCTGTATCTGAACACACTCATCCACAGGGCTTTGTCAGTGACACAAACAGGTGAACTGGTTGGGTAGGTGTGGGGGGCCTGTGGCATACTGGAGACCCCACATCATCAAATTTTAGAAGTTCTAAAACATTGTGGTGCCAAACAACCAAGACCACAGGCCAGATCGCCCCCCTGCATGAGAAAGCCCCGAGGTTCTTCTCACCTCCCACATCCCGTGAACTGGACTCAGCATAAGGCCACACTGTCATGACTTCTTGTGCTCTTAGTTAATGCCAGCCCTGGCAACTCTTTCAAACAAAGACTCCACAGAGAGCTGAAACTGCCCTACAGTTCCAGATCCACACCACAGGACTTTCTGTTAGTTGGAAAATTCTGGGCACGTGGAAAATTACTGTTGTCTTTAAAAGGTTGTAGCCTTTCCCTGGAAGGTGAATGTGCTGTGCATGCATTCACAGTTGGCGGGCAAGTAAGCCAAGAGCAGCCATGCCCCAGCCAGGGTTCAAATCCCAGTCTCTTCCACTCCTAGCTGGGTGGCTTTGGACAGCTTGCCTAATCTCTCTATGCCTCATCCGCCAAGTGGCACTATATTAACAATGCCGGCCTCACGGAACTGTTGGGAGGCTCTAACAAAATTATATGTATGAGGCCCATGATCCAGGGACTGGAGACAGAACATCTCATTTGATGCAAGCCCCAGAGCCCCAGATTTCAGCCTTCCCATTGAATTTGGGCTTCTAAAGGCTGGTGGGTTCCTGTGACTAATGATTTGCTAGGTCTCCTCTGCCCAGAGCGAGCCTGGATTTGTGCAAAATGAAAATCAAATTCCTTGCTTGTTGAAGCCATTAAAAGCATCTCTTTGGATGAAACCCTGCATTTTCCAAAATGCTAATTTTGTTTTTTTAATGTTGCCCAAAAGGGAAGCAGAAAGTCCCAAAGCCTGAGGCAGGCTGGAGAGAAGGGGCAAAAAGGCCTGGAAAAGCAAAGAGATGGTTCCTTTCAGGCCACATGTGAATTCAGCAGACGGGCATGTTTTTCCCATCACCTGAGGATCCAAGCCAATTTGTGGAAAAACAGACTGCAAAGATACGCGGGTGGGAGGAAGAGAAACGGCGACAGATAACAGGAGACAGCCGCGCAGGCCAGCGGTGCGGCATCCAGGCCAGAAGCCTGTGTTTTAATTAGAGCTGCAGAGAGCAGGAGTGGCTGCCAGGAAGGCCGCCCCGAGGTGAGATGCCCTTGCCTGCCCATCTGGCGGCTCCCTAATGAGGCCCCAGCCGAGGGCCCAACACATACCACAAACACACACGGTGCCTCTAATTATCATGCTCCTCAGCTCCCAGGGGCACGGTGATGCTCCCTCCCCAGGCACCCTAATCAGGGCAAACCAGGAAGGGACCCGGATAGAACCCAAGAGCTTCTACTTCCCTGTCCCCAAGGCCTGGCACCCACCCTCTGGGGCTAGGCCCTGATTGTCCTGGCACACCCAAGGGCTCCCGAGTACCCTGAGGGACACTTTCTGAGGCTGCTGCCATCTCTGGCCAAAGAGTAACTGCCTTGGGCATCCCCAGGAAGGATACAGGATCTGCTTTGCTCCTGGTAGATGATCCCAAGCAAGGAGGCTGCACCCATTGCCACCTCAGAACCCTCACTGGGAGTAACTCGACTCTGTAGATGAGACCCCGCTCCAGCCCTAGTTTGGACACTGCTATGCAGCCTGGAGCAAGGGACAAGGGCCCTCCTCTCTCTGAGTCTCAGAGCTCTATTCCGTGCACTGAGGTGGGGACAAGGTGACCTCCCAGGGACCCTAATATTGACTGCGGGTTCCCCAAGGCCCAGAGCATCCTGTTTGTTAACTCAGGGTGGAGCAGAGAAAGATGTCGTGGAGTGATATGGGAACCATACCAGCCTCTTCCTCAGACTAAACACTGAGGAGCAAGGGGCTATCTGGTTAGTTCAGTTGGTAAGAGCGCAGCCTTATAAACCCAAGGTCATGGATACGGATCTCCATACCATCAGCAAAAAAACAAAAAACTAATAACACTGAGGAGCAGTGGGGCTGGCTGCAGGGTCTATCTGGATGGCAGGGCCACCTTCTGAGGGGCAAAGCACCATCCAGGGAGAAGCCTACCGAAGGAGCCCACCTTCCACACAGCCAAAGGGCCACCAGAAAGATGACAATGATGATGGTGATGGTGATGGTGGTGATGATGGTGGTGATGATGGTGATGGTGATGGTGGTGATGGTGGTGATGATGGTGATGGTGATGGTGATGGTGATGGTGGTGATGATGGTGATGGTGATGATGGTGATGGTGGTGATGATGGTGATGGTGATGGTGGTGATGACGGTGATGATGGTGATGATGGTGGTGATGGTGATGGTGGTGATGGTGGTGATGATGTGATGGTGGTGATGATGGTGATGATGATGGTGATGGTGATGGTGGTGATGATGATGGTGGTGATGATGGTGATGGTGGTGGTGATGGTGATGATGGTGATGGTGATGGTGATGGTGGTGGTGGTGATGGTGATGGTGGTGATGATGGTGGTGGTGATGATGGTGGTGGTGATGGTGATGATGGTGATGGTGGTGGTGGTGATGGTGGTGGTGGTGATGGTGGTGGTGGTGATGGTGATGGCGGTGGCGATGGCGGTGGCGGTGGCGGTGGTGGTGGTGGTGGTGGCGGTGGTGGTGGTGGTGATGGTGGTGGTGGTGGTGATGGTGATGGTGGTGGTGATGGTGGTGGTGATGGTGGTGGTGGTGGTGATGGTGGTGGTGGTGGTGATGGTGGTGGTGGTGGTGATGGTGGTGGTGGTGGTGATGGTGGTGGTGGTGATGGTGATGGTGGTGGTGATGGTGATGGTGGTGGTGATGGTGATGGTGGTGGTGGTGGTGGTGGTGGTGATGGTGGTGGTGATGATGGTGGTGGTGATGGTGATGGTGGTGGTGGTGGTGATGGTGATGGTGGTGGTGGTGGTGGTGGTGGTGGTGGTGGTGGTGGTGGTGATGGTGGTGGTGATGGTGGTGGTGATGATGGTGGTGGTGATGATGGTGGTGGTGATGGTGATGGTGGTGGTGATGGTGATGGTGGTGGTGGTGGTGATGATGGTGATGGTGATGATGATGGTAACGATGTTGGTGGTGAGGTGATGATGGTGTTAATAATGATGGTGGTGAGAGTGATGATAGTGGTGATGATGATGATGGAGATGGTGGTGGTGGTGATGGCAATGGTGATGGTGGTGATGGTGATGGTGGTGATGGTGATGGTGACAATGATGGTGGTGTTGATGATAATAATACACACATGAACATTAATTACTACAATACATCCTCACAACAACCCTCAGAGTAGGGTGCATGTGACCTGTCACAACCAGGGGAAAGAACACAGGCTTTGGAGCCTGAGAGACTCAGGTTGAAACCCTGGCTCTGCTACTGATGAGTTGTGTGGCCTTAGTCAAGGGACAAAGGAGGAAACTGAGGCAGTGAGGTTAACACTACCTCCTCACAGGATACTGTGCAAAGGCCTAACGAAAGCTTTGGCTAGAGGCCAATTAGAAATACCACCATCTTAGAAGAAAACATAGACAGTTTGGGGGAATTAGCAGTCTTCCCCCACAACTACGTTGCATTATCTTCTTTTAAATAAGGCTTAAACATAATCTTTATCCTTTTCCAAGCTTAAGTATCTCCAGCCCAACCTAGAAAGACACTGTTACAAATTGACAAGAGCAAAACCACCCAGCCTGTGACAATGAGGTTATTTGTCTTTAACATGAATTTAGAAGGAGGGGTCATTAGGCAAAAAAGTGTGCTCATCCCACAAGCGGATTTATTTGCAAAGAGCAGCAGGCAGCCTCAAAGTCAGGGGCGTGCCAGACGCCCTGCAAACTTGGAAAGAATTTTGCTGCTCTCGCCAAACCACAGCCGAGCAGACAAAGCTGTTAAGCCCAGCTCCTAGTAAACTGGAAAAAGGAAAGCATTTGGATACCGCACAGGGGAGACATCATGTGAAAGGTCAAGAGACAATGCCTCCCCTGCCTGCTCCCTCTGGAAGTGGTTTCCTGAGCCATCAGGCTGTTTCTTTAGAGACTGTGGCCAGCAAAAGGAGCCCATCGGGATTTTGATATGGAAAGTGAGTTTTCCTATGTGCAAAACAAAAGACCTGAAACACAGACTCGGATGCCCTATGTGAAAGCTTCCTTTTCAAGCCAGCCTTGCAAAGAGGAGTTTGTAACCCTACCATCTGCTTCCTCTGCTTCTCGTCCACCTGGCTCTCAGACCCAGAGACATCAAAGGCAGAAGGGGGTATGGATCTGACACTCAGGACTGGGACCCCAGCTCAGACACTTCCTGGACACCCGCAGCTGGGATGGCCCAGAGATATCATTTAGATCAGCTCACACTCAAAGGCCAGGTTGGCCCTAAAATAAGAGCTTTATTGAATCTGCTAGAGCCTGAGAGCTGGCAAGGGGCCAAGAAAGGATTTGAGGAGTCTGGCTTAACCACAGCTGTCACTGAGGGGTCACTGGGGAGGACTGGGCAGCTCCACAGAGCAGGGAGGCTCCAAGTTCAGTCAAGCCAAAAGGGAAATAGAGTCTGAGGTTCTCCAAAAAGTTAAATATGGAAATACTATATGATCGAGCATTTTCACTCATAGGCATCTATCTACCCAGAAGGTTCAAACATTTGTACACACATGTTCATAGCAGCATTATTCACAATAGCCAAAACGTGGAAACAACTCAAGTGCCCATCAATAGATGGATGGATAAACAAATGTGGTCTTACCCATACAGTGGAATATTACCCAGTCTTAAAAAGGAATGCAGCACTGACACATGCTGCAACGTGATGAACCTTGAAAACATTCTGCTAAATGACAAAAGCCCATCACAAAAGGTCATATATTGTATGATTCCACATACAGGAAATATCCAGAATAGGCAAACCCATAGAAACAGAAAGTTGGTTAGGGATTACCAGAGCTCAGGTGGAGAGAAATAGGGAGTGACTGCTTAATAGGTACGGGGTTTCTGTTTGGGGTGATAAAAAATTTTGAAATAGACAGTGGTGATAGTCACACAACATTGTGAATGTAATTAATGCCACTGAACTGTACACTTAAAAAAGTTTAAAATGGCAAATATTTATGTTTGTTGTAGCAAGAGAGAGAGAGAGAGAAGGCTGGTTGGGCAGGTGAGTGTGTCATTTTTTAGGGGAGGACGTATGTAAATGTTGCAACAGGGAGAGACGATAGATGCTGTGGACAAGATAGGGCTACCAGTTCACAAATCCCATTTCATACACAGAAAACAACTCCTCACAGTGTCCTGCGACCAGGCCAGGCCAGGTGACCAGTTCTGGCCACTGCATGTCTGTGACATGACACTTCTGGGGTCATGTTGGATGAGCTGTGCCTCTGTGAACAAGGAGGACCCATGTTGAGAAAGCCAAGCCCCAAGAGCCAAGTGGCCTGGGTCTCTGAGCTGCCACCAGGCACCAGTGCCCTACAGGGGGCTCGCATCAGTGGACATGAATGAGCCACCAGGATGCTGGTTATTGTGGCATGTCCTAGCTCATCCTAACCCAGGAGATTTCCTGACGATGGTACTTTCGGTAACTCCAGGCTTATCAAATGTCCGAAAGAAGTGGAAACAGAGTTAGCTTATATGACTTCTGTCTGATAACTGGGTCAGGAACCGAAGTGACCATTTATCTTCCTCAGGTAGAGACCCTGGGTGATTATAAAGGGCTCTGAACCCACAGCTTCTCAGTCCCTCTGCTAACCTTCGCTGAGCTCATGTCCTGAATTCAGATTCTGAAGAAGGGCATAGCTGTCAGCTCTCCAGAGCCAGACCTGTGATGAGCACAAATCATGGTCTTAGCTCATGTGGCTGCCTCTGGAGGGAAAAACCTCAGGATGCTCTCAGGTTCCCAAGCATTTGGCCATTTCCACAAGAAGGAGCTGAACAGAAAAGTGGGAGCTCTAAAGAGGCACCATCCTTAGAAATGCAAAGACACGTATTTGATTCTCAGAACGATGCTGAGATTTCCAGGCCTCTCCTACACCCCGAGCAATGTCTTGTTCCCTGTGACTCCAGCATTCTGTACAGAGCAGGTGCACAACAGGCCCTTGCTATAGTGAATGAAGCTGTCCCTCCCAGAAGCTCACCAAATTTTCTCCTGCCTCATGACCTTTGCTCCTGCTGTGCCCTGGCCTGGAAAGAACTTGCTGGCTCCCTATTCTCTAGTCTCACCTAAAATGTCACCTTTCTGCCCACCCTGAGTAAAGTCATCCCAGTTTATAGTGTACAGGCCCCTCTTGAGTTCCTTCACAGCACACAAGTTTGCTTGATTGCTGGCTGCCTCATCCCCTGCAAGGCCGGCCCCACAAAGGCAGGAAACTTGTTTTCCCTCTACTGTGTTCCCAGCACCCAGCACAGAGACTGGCACACAGTAAATGCTCCTTAAATATCTGTTGTCCGGAATTCTGTTGAACTGAAAACATAAACTGCGGGGTGTATTTGGTCTGTTAGATGCCATTATTCTCCATGATTGATTTTATCAGTTCAGGAATGAGCACTAGACGTGTAACTGGGCACCGCATGGATTTCTAATGGCAGCAATAATAACAGGTGTCCTAAGCAGGGCAGGCACAGGGCCGAGCACTCTATACGATTACTTCCCTGAGTCCTGACACAGCCCTGGGGCTGAAGTCTCCTCTTAGCCCCTCTGAGCCTCAGCACAGCTGGGTACTGTGGCCCAGCTACTGCATGGAGGAGCTGAACCCCCCACACTGGATTCAGGTACAAAATTGTGCTCAACCCACTACACTATTCTCACAACTGGGAATATTTGAGTAAAAGAGAGAAGTTAACTTTGGATAATCATCATCTCTGCTGCTGTAAATAAAAATAATAACATGCCCACCCACACACATTGAACCCCCATTCTTTGGTCCGTTCCTAAAAGAGCTTAATGCAGACCAGCCACCTGCTGGGATGGATAAGGAAACTGAGGACCAGAGAATGGAAATAAATCTTTCAAGCAGAGTAGCTGACTTTGGGGATGGCTGCCCAAATCACAATCATCCTCGCCCAAGAACCCTCTTCCCACAATTCAGGGGTGTCATGGGCTTGTGACCTGCCTCCTGGCTGTACATGATTGGACCTGCATTTGCCATCTATAGTTAGTTATGCAAGTCAGGCATGGTGGCTGGGACAGATGAGATCCAACCATGTGCCCATAGTGCTTTGTCCACCTGGGTGACTCCTTCCAGCTGGCACAAAAGAGGGAGTTAGCAGGGCCCAAATGGATGGACCCAGGCCTGTTCAATCACTACCTCTTCCCTTAGGATGAAACTGCACTAAGAATGGATGACAGCAATGGAACAGGTGTTCTCCTGCCTGAGGGCAGGGAGTCTGTCTGCAGAAAGGGGCCACACATGTACCCAGGGAGGCCCAGCCCAGGGACAAGCAAGAGTCCTGCGGCAGACCTCAGACAGCAGACCCTTTCACTCTGGACCCCTTGGTACCTTCTGAATTTTTAACCGTGTGAATGTACCACTCATTCAAAAACTAAATTTACATTACACTGTAATTGATGTTTAAATTCAAGTTAAAATAGACACAATTCTTCAGTCAGCTGGTTCCACCTGGTGACCAAGAATTGCCTCCCCATGGGACACTGCTGCCAGGTAGACACCTCCCTTACGAGTATCCCAGGGCTATCGTCACCACGTAGCATGAACTGGGGGCTTAAAACAACAGAAAGTAGTTCTCTCACTGTTCTGAAGGCCAGATGCCCAGAATCAATATCGGTAGATGGAAATGAAGGTTTCGCAGGGCTGTACTCTCCCTGGAGGCTCTAGGGGAGGATGCTTCCTGCCTCTTCCAGCTCCTATTGACTGTCAGCCTTCCTTGGCTTGTGGCTTCCTCACTCCAGTGTCTGCACCTGTGGTCACATGGCACCCCCTTCCTATGTGTATCAAATCTCCCTCCACCTCCCTCTTAAAAGAACACATGCAATTGGCTTTTAGGGTCCACCTGGATAATCGAGGATAATCTCCCTATCTGAAGATCCTCAATGTAATCACATCTACTAAAGCTCTTTTGTGTGATCTCAGGTGATTCTCAGGTCCCAGAGATTAGGTTGTGGGCATCTCTGGGGAGCTACCACCTACCACCCCTCCCTAGGGCCTAGATACTTCCAGGATGGGAGCTCACCACTGGCCTCCCACGTTGGGGGCACCTGACTGAAAAGTATAGTTTAAGTCTGAGCCCAAGTTCTTCTCCCTGAGCAGAAGTTCAAGCCACAGCCCTGCTCAGAAACTTCCAAGGAGGCCAATCAACCGTAAAAAGAACATTCAGCCATACTAGTAATCAAGAAATAACACCATTTTTCTTTGAATGTAAGATAAAATAATCTCTAGCATCTTCAGGGTGTGGAGAACGTCACCCCAACTGAAAAGGAGAGCAGGTTCAACAATAGCAGCCTACGAGCATTTCCTGTCCGTGGATTCTTCAGAGCTCCCACAAGCAAGACAGAACCAGGGCAGCGTGTGCTGCAGGGTGGGCCCAGACAGAACACCGGCTGCTCCCGCCCACTGTGCCCCAGTCCCCTGCATGCCTGCCGTGGGGCGAGCATCTCCCAGCTATGTCTGCCTGTGGTCCTGGCGGTCACAGACACAGCAAAGACTATTCAAACACACAGCCCTGACACAGGGCTACTCCAGCCACCTCCAGCTCCTCTAGCCACCTCCAGCTACTCCAGCCACTGCTCAATCACAGAAGCAGCAACTGTTCCCACTCAGGGGTCACCGGGCACCCTGGACCCATAAAGACTGCCCAGAGTCAGCTGCACACTAAGGGCAAAGTAGGGGTTTCAACACTGATGTGAGTAGTCAAAAAACCAAGGCTCTTAAACCCAACTCCTCTGGACTGCCCCTGCCAGCCTTCCTGGTTGACAGCCCAGCAAAATGTATCAAAAGCCCTTTCAAAACATGCACACCAACCCTCACCATGACTTTAACAGTTTATCTCTGACCCAGCAACCCAACTACAGGGATTCTCTACTGCAGAAATTCTGTGGTTTACTAATCGTTGGAACATTGTAACATCAAGAAATGGAAAACCTCCTAAATGACCTTGGCAAGGGCGGAAGTTAACAAACTCAGATTCATTCTTACAATGGAACACTGTGCAGATACTCACAAAACTCAGATTTCTGGGCCGAGCCCGTGGCGCACTCGGGAGAGTGCGACGCTGGGAGCTCAGCGACGCTCCCGCCGTGGGTTCGGATCCTATATAGGAATGACCAGTGCACTCACTGGCTGAGTGCCGGTCACGAAAAAGACAAAAAAAAAAAAAAAAAAAAAAAAAGATTTCTATTTACACGGAAGGATCTTTTAGACCTATCATTAGGGGAAAAGTAGCCTATCACAGACCAATATGTTTAGTATGCTCTGATGTATACCGAAGAATATATCCATGTGTGGTTTTGTACAGATATGCATATAAACACATCAAGACTTTCTCTTTTTATTTTATATACAGTATTTGTAGGTCACTTGGATTTTGCACAGGAGTGGTATCAAAATGTGCTCCGTCTATTTAATGAAAAATTATAGTTTGCCAAAAAAAATTTTAAATGTTATACACTCTTTGATCCACATCAAGGAATTTATCTTAAAGAAATGCACAAGAGGTCAAAGAAGAAATGCAAATATAGTCATCAAAATGTTATTTATAATATAAAAAATGTAAACGGACGTAGTAGGAAAGCAGCTAAATCACAGCAACTCTATAGAAATTGATGAAACAAACCACTACAAAATCTTTACTGACAAAGCAAGATGTTCAGGACATCCTAAGTGTGACAAAAGTGTGTAGAATGAGATTCCATTCTGTGAAAACACATAGAGCCAGGATTTGTGCAGAAAGTAAACCCTTAAGGATTGCTCTCTAATATTCCCAAGGACTATCCCTGGGAGGCAGATGACAGGCAGATGACAGACATTTTTACTCTTTGTCTTATCAAAATTTTCTAATTTTTCCAATTATTTTCTATATGATCAACATTCCCAAGCATAGTGTCAGAGTCCTTCACAACTCACAGGTCCTTCTGCCTGGAATAACCTTGTCCTCCTTCTGTCCACTCCCTGAGACCCTCTTAGACCATATTAACTGTCACCTCCTGCCCCAGGCCCCCAAGCTCCTAGGACAGGTAGGTGCAGTGGTATACGCATTTCGGCCCCATCCTCCCCAACAGGGTGTGAGCTCAAAAGGGCAAGATATGACCTCCCATATAGAAGATGTTGGAACATTAAGCCCACAGTGACCAGGGCAACAGGAGGAACCACCTGTGACTCTCTGTGACAAGGTTGAGTGTGCAGGGAACTGCGGCTCCAGACCTAGTATTTGAGAATGGCAGCCTGGCTCTCCCAGAGCAGGGGATGCCTCTTTGGGACCAGACCAGGTACACATGCAGCACAGTATTTCTGGAAGCCACCCCCTGCTTTGTGAACCCACATTCCCAGAAAGCTGTGACACGCTCCTCCTGTAACCAGTGTCACCATGATTCAAGGCCCGTGACTCAGTGAAATGGTAAACCCTCTCTCAAGACCCCGGGAGGGAGGGACCCGGTCCCCTGCATGGCTCCTACCTTCTCTCATTGTCATCAAGGTGAGCAAAGAGCACGTTCTTGGAGATGGCTTTGGCCAGCGCCGTCATGGTCTTATAGTCCTTGGGAATAACCTGCAGGGGGAAGCCAAGGAAAATCAGACTGTGAGCATCCCTGGAGGGCAGAGCAACAGGCCTGGTGCAAGAGCTGCCATTTCCAGGCACCTGCTTGGCCCTAAGATACTGTGACATGACTTGAAATCAAACTATTCAACATTCAATAGCCGGTGCTGGTAAAAATACACAGCTTGAAATTTTATGTTGTGTGTATTTCACCACAATTTTTTATTAATATTATTTTTAATTGACAAATCATAATCACAGACATTTATAGGATACAATGTGATGTTTTGATAAATGTATACAATGTGGAATGATTAAATCAAGCTAATTAACATACCCATCACCCCACTTACCTATTATTTTTTATGGTGATACATTTGAAATTTACTCTTATTCTGAAATAATGAAATACATTGTTATTGACTATAGGTCACCATGCTGTGCTCTAGATCTCAAAACCTATTATTCCTGCCTACCTGAAACTTTGCACCCTTTCATCAACCACTGCCATTCCCTAACCCACAGCCTCCGGTAACGACCATTCTACTCTCTGCTTCTATGAGTTCAACTTTTTTAGATTCACGAATAAGTGAGATCATGCGGTATTTGTCTTTCTGGGCCTGGCTTATTTGATTTAATGTAATATCCTTTAAGTTCATCCATGTTGCAAATAACAGGATTTCCTCCTTTGTTAAGGCTGAATAATATTCCATTCGCCACGATTTTTTTAAATTTAAAAAATAAATAAAAGATGAGGAACCTGGAGAAGCCCAGAGGGCAGTTTTACGTACTGTCTAGAACTTGGAGTCTGTGTTGACTGGCTCTCATGGGCTTCAGAGCCTTCTAGGAGATGCTAGAAGACCTCCAGTCCTCGGATTACTGTGTCTTTTATTGATTTATTTCACTGGCTTTTTAAAGATAAAAAGCACTTGTTTAAAAATTTCAAAATCAATCCAAAAGACTATGAACGATAAATGCTGGCGAGGCTGCGGAGAAAAAGGAACTCTCATACATTGTTGGTGGGACTGCAAAATGGTGCAGCCTCTATGGAAAATGGTATGGAGGTTCCTTAAACAATTGCAATTAGATCTACCATACGACCCAGCTATCCCACTGTTGGGAATATACCCAGAGGAATGGAAATCATCAAGTCGAAGGTATACCTGTTCCCCAATGTTCATCGCAGCACTCTTTACAATAGCCAAGAGTTGGAACCAGCCCAAATGCCCATCATCAGATGAGTGGATACGGAAAATGTGGTACATCTACACAATGGAATACTACTCAGCTATTAAAACGAATGAAATACTGCCATTTGCAACAACATGGATGGACCTCGAGAGAATTATATTAAGTGAAACAAGTCAGGCACAGAAAGAGAAATACCACATGTTCTCACTTATTGTTGGGAGCTAAAAATTAATATATAAATTCACACACACACATACACACATACACACACAAACCGGGGGGGGGGGGAAGAAGATATAACAACCACAATTATTTGAAGTTGATACAACAAACAAACAGAAAGGACATGGTTGGGGGGGAGGGGGGGAGGGAGAAGGGAGGGAGGTTTTGGTGATGGGGAGCATTAATCAGCTACAATGTATATCGACAAAATAAAATTTAAAAAAAAAATAAATAAAAAATAAAAAAATAAAAAAATAAAAATTTCAAAATCACACACACAGTGGGGAGTTGTGTACTGGATGCAGATTTTCAGTTTTGCAAAATGAAAAAAGGTCTGGAGGTGGACAGTGGTGATGGTTGCAGAACAGTGGGAATGTACTTAATGCCACTCAGCTGTACCCTTAAAAATGGTTAAGATGGCACTACGGACTGAGTTGTGTCCCCCACCCCTCAAATTCATACATGGAAGCCCTAACCACCAATGTGACAGTAATTTGGAGATGGCTCCTTCGGGAGGTGTTGGATTTGGGGAGGTGGCTGGGTTTAGTTGAGGTCATGAGGGTGGGGACCTGACCTGATGGAATTACTGCCCTTATAAGAAGACACCAGAGCACTTGCAGGATAATGGGAACTGCACAGGCTGGGACAGCTCTAATGCTGATGTCCATGGATGCTGGCAAGTCCCTTCGCTCTCCTGAGCCTGCTCGAATCCTAAAGCCTCACGGGAATGCGGAGACCCCACACAAAAGCCTCTCCCATAAATATGTGCTCAGCTTATGCTAGCAATGATGATGGGGACTCCAATCCACCATCGCACACGTGGCTCCTCTGTCTGTCCAGAAAGGAAACTGAGGCCCTCAGGGACAACAAGGGCCCCCTTTGGGATTCCTGGGGATCTCATGGGTGAGAGTCATGCACTGAGACCTGGGGACGGGAGCTTTGCGGGACCCTCACCTTCCTGACATAGGAGACAGCATCTTCTTCTGTGTACACCTCCGCACTCACTCCCCCTCGCCGGCGGCGGGCCTTCACCACAGGGTTGGGTGGGGTCGGTGACACTTCCTCATCATGGGAGTCTGATTGCGAGTTCGACTTCTGCCGAGCCAAAATCTGCCTGTTTTCTTCCTGTGCAGGGAGAAGAAAATGGGAAACACGGTAAGAAAGGCGGCGGTCAGGGCAGCCTCCCTTGGGCACAACAAACCCCAGGGAGTTTGCCCAGCCCCTGGGAGGTAAGGTCTCTAGGGGTCTCCCGGACAAGTCAAAGGGACCCAAAGCTTATCTTGAGCCAAGCTCCTTGTCAGTGTCATAACCCTGACTGACCCTCCTCTCTCAAGCACCTTCAATGGCTCCCCTATGACAACTCCTGGTCTTGAAGACCATCCCCCTGGGCTGGCCACATGGTCAGCCCCGTCCCCCACCCTACCCCTCCAGGCACTTGGGCCCTCTCAGGACAGGTTCTGGCTCCTTCTTCCCCGGACTTGAAGGGCATCTCCAAGCCAGCCACAGAGCTCTCGCTCAGGACCATTTTCTGTTCATTCACATGTTAAGCAATGTGTCCAGACCTGCTGGGTAAGGCCTGGGTGCCTGACATCAACTTTGCAGGATCTGAGGCCACCATGGAGTATGTGAGGCTCCACCAGCCCATTCGCCCCATAAGGGGCCCTGCCCACCCTGTACCCAGCTCACAGCAGACACTCGGCATTCGAGGTGGTGGGTGCATATCTGGTGGGTGCATAAAAGGGAAACAAACCTCTTATTTTAGTCCCTCTTTTTTTATTATTTAACTGCTTTTTGAAAATCATTTATACATGCAGAGGGCACAAAATTCCAAAAGCACTAGGGGTGAACAATGAAAAGTAAGTCTTCCCCACTTCTATTCTCCAGCCCCCCACTCTCCTACATCCCCAGAAGTAGGCTCATTACCACTAAGTTACAACAGGAAGAAGCACAGGGTGAGGTGGGGGCTCTCCCCTGTCTTCCATTGTGCTTAAGGAGAGACCTCTGTCCACCCACCCTGAAGGGCCACCTTCCCCAGCATGCTGCTCGATACCAACAACCTCCTGAGTCAATTCAGTGCAACAAATAGGTACGCTTGATTTTACCCAGGCATCACTCTGGCAAAAACATTAGGAGAGGAACATGAGTCCTCTCATGTTTCCCTTTCCTCCATAGAAACTGAGGCCTCAGAAACCCAAGTATTTTAAAAAGATTCCCACTGACCCAGACTTCCAGATTGCTTCCCCACCCTTCAAAGCATCCCTTCCTTCCCAGGTATCCTGTGAATCCTGAGGGAACCACAAAGCTGTCCTAATTCATACTACAGTGTAAATGACTTCTAGGTCTATGCTACCCCAAAGGGTTTGTGCTTTATAAAGAAGATACTTTTTAAACACCCCAAAGGGGATTCTGAAATTTGAAAGGGGGGTGGAGACATTTTCCCACAGACCACCTACAAGAAAGAGAAAATCAAGAGCCACTGCAACCTCAAAGCAAATTAATATAGTTCACTCACATATGCATTTTACAAATATTGACTGCTGGTCATGTTCTAAGCACTGTTGTTGACATTTTACTTTTTCTCATAAAAATGTATTTCTTATCTTTTTTTTAAAAAAGGCCAAGGAATATAAAGAGCTAATCAAAAGTTCCAAACTATTTGTACCAATTTGTGAGACATTAAAAAGTGGGTGAGGCTCTTCACCCATAATTGCATGTGAATCTACAATTATCTCAAAATTAAAAATTGAGTTTTCTTAAAAAAGTGGGTGAGAGACTGACCCAGTGTAGGGTTTATGGAGGCTGAGACTACAAGCTTTTGGGGGTCTGGCGAGGCAAGGGGACCAAAGCCTGCCATCAGCCTCAGAGGCTGGTACTACTGTGTTCGTACCCTGGCAGAAGTAAGGTTGGTCAGAAATCTACGCTGCCTTGAGCTATGAACTGCAGAAGGTGCTCCATCAGCTAGCCATTGCCTCTGCCCAGTAATGAGCTGACCTGTCACTGATCACAGGTCCTCAGCTGCTCTCATCCTCATGCGTTTATTTTGGCCTTTAGGCAGCACATACATTTCAGTTCCACCAGGGTCAATTCACTTTTCCCTCCTGTGTCTGGACGTGTTGCGTTTGCATAACCTGCAGCCTAAACATTGGCCTTCACCCTCGAATGCAGGCTTAGGACCAGAGATAGGGAGGCACTGTGGTCTGGGGCTGCACCCAGCCCTGGCCTGGAGCCCTTTTCTCAGGTGCAATCCTGCCCCTTTGGAAAAAGAGCAAAGTTAAGGGAAGGACAAAGGAGGAGAGAAGGGAAAGAGGAAAAGACAGAAATTGGCGGAGCGTTAGGCAGTTTGGAGAGCGCAGGAAATCCATGGTGTTTGGTCCTTTAATCCCTTTTCTGCAGCCACGCCAGGCATCTAGGGACAAAGTGGGAGGGCTGAGTGGGGCACACTCCTTTCCTTTCCTAGTGTGCTGTGTGAGCCTGAGTAAATCACTTTACCCCTCTGGGCCTCATCTGTGAAGGGGAATGAAGACACCTGCCTCTAGGATTGTGGTAAGAAGAAATTTCAAACTGTCCTAACAAACATTAACTACTCTGTATGCAGAAGCGATGCTGGCTCATGCATCCTGAGTGTCCACACTGCTCACTGACTCTCCACCCAGCCCCATCACACGGATCACGGACACCATGACAAGACCTCCCCCAGCACTCAGGGCAAGGCCCACCCCTCTTACTGGGCAGTGCACACTCTGCCCCTGCCCTGGTTTCTCTGGCCCACTCTTCCTCCTCCACCTCACTCTGCTCCAGCCACACTGGCTGTCATACTGGTCCTCCAGTGCTGCTGCTCCTGTCTCAGGGCCTTTGCACTTGCCGTTCTGTCCTCCTAACACACTCTTCCCCCAGATCTCCACATGGCTCCCCACTTACCTCCTCCAGGTTAAAAGCTCAATGAAGCCTCCAAACACCTACTTAAAATCGCAATGCCCCACTCCTGCAGGTTGAATAGTATCCCCCCAAAATCCATGTCCACTTGGAACCTGAGAATGGGACTTATTTGGAAATAGGGTTCTGGAAATGTAACTAAATTAAGAATCAGGATGAGATCATAGAGAATTAGGGTGGGCCCTAAGGTCAACTGGAACACACTCATAAGAGACAGGAAAGGACACATGAGACACAGAGAAGCATGCCATGTGAAGGCAGAGATAGAGACTGGCTCAATGTGACTATAAGCCAAGGAATACTGAAGATAGCCACACGCACTAGAAGCCAGAAAGGAGCCTGAAGAGGGAATGTGGTCCTGCCGACACCTTGACCTTAGACTTCTGGCCTCCAGAACCACAAGGGAATAAGTTTCTGTTGGTTTAAGGCCCCCAGTTTTGGGCAATTTGTTAGGGCAGCCACAGGAAACTAATACACCCACCCCAAGCACCCTCACCCCCTTCCCTGATCTCATCTTTCTCCCCACATCAGGACTGACCCTTGGGCAGGTTTGACCCTGAACCAGAGTGTAGCAGGTTGAAAGGTGGCTCCAAAAAATATGTCTTCATCCTAATTCCCAGAACCTGCGAATGGGACCTTATTCAGAAGCAGGGTCTTTGCAGATGTAATTAAGGATCTTGAGATGAGGAGAGACCATCCTGGAATTACGGTGGTCCTAAATCCAATGCCAAGTGTCCTTCCTCGTGTAAGAGACAGGAGAGAAGACACAGACATAGAGAGGAGGCTACATGAAGACAAAGGCAGGAGTGATGCGGCCTCAAGGAACACACGGAGCCACCAGAAGCTGGAAGAGGCAGGAAGGACCCTCCCCTAGAGCCTCCGGTGGGAGTGCAGCCCTGCCCACACCTTGACTTCAGACTTCTGCTCCAGAACTGGGAGAGGACACACATCTGTCATCTTAAGCCCCTCCAGGTGCACAGACGTTCTGGAGGTCCTGATGCAAACACCCAGGTTAATGCCAAGGCTGGGGTAGGGCCAGTCGTATGACTATATCTCCTGCCCTGACATAAAAAACCATCCCTATAAGCTGTTTTCCTTATTGTTTCCAAATATTTAATCCAATGATTTCTGAATATTGGCTACTTAAAGTCACTCAGCCAGGTGTACCAATCCAAGTGGGTGAGGTCACTCCCAGGGCACACAAAGGTAGAGGAAGCTGGGGAGGAGTCTGAGACTGTAACACACACCCCGGTTCATGCTGACTTGGCCATTTGTACCGTTCCCTGCCCCAAGAACCTCCTAGCAAACACATGATTGTCTTCTGGCCTTGTTAAAATTGAGGACATGGGGTGAGAGTTCCCACCAAATGGCAGCTGACATTCATCCTGTGGGTGGTGAATGCATGTGACAGCTCCCACACAGTCCAGAGCCAACACAGGGCAGTGGGCAGCAGGACAGTCACAGTGATGCCCTGACCAACAGTGACCCACTCCTCATTCAGCTGCCCTGTGCCAGGCACAGTGCCCACTCCCCAAGGCTTGATGAGCTCCTCTGAGCAGACACTCCCACCCACTCCCCACCCAACCCAATACAGCAGTCTGCAAACCAGAGAGACAGGGACAGTATTCCCAGGGACACTATCTCATCCCATCACTGACACCCACATCTGAGTGCACCTGCTGGTTTTCACAGCCTCCTCACATTATTATGGGATCCTGAACACCCAACCGGAAAATCACTGAGTACATTGGGATTGTTCGATGTAATTTTATGCAGTTGTTTAAAAATATCTTGGTGGGACTTCCAAAAAAAAGATGACAGATGGATGACACACATTGTCTCTTTTCCCTCTGGAGACTCCACTACAAATGACAGTAAAATTAAAATATACACATATATGAATCTACAACAATGAAGAGAACGAGCAAAACGCCATCAAGAGATTTCAAAAGATTCCTGGAAAACAGCAAATTGAAGCACAGAATTTGGCATTTAGGCAAAGTAAGCCACGACCTAGAGTGTGCAGAAGTGGGATTCTCCTAGACCCAGGACAGGAACTTGCCCTCCAGGACCCCCTGGGGCAGAAAACAGAGTGCCCCAAGTCCACGATGAGGGCCTTGACTGCAGGATGCCCAGCAGCCGGGCACTGACTCAAATCTCAGATATCATGTAATTTCATTTTAAAAACGTTGGTATGCATCTCTCAAAGATGATTCTTAAAAAAACATAACCACAATACCCATTATCATCCTAAAAAAATAATATTTATTCCTTAGTACCATCAAACACCCAGTCAGTGTTGAAACCTCCCTGATTGTTTCCATTTTTAAGGGGGCTTTTTCTTTTTTTCTAATTCTAATTCGGATCTAAACAAGACTACTAACTAATTCTTAAATGTAAACAGACAAACAAAGGTTACCTGATATGGAGGAAAATATTCCATATGAAAGTAGAGACCAGGATAAATAAAAAAGAAAAAAAAAAAGACCTTAGAGGAAATAAGAATAATTCAGGAAAGAGAAGACAACTTCAAAAAAAATTACGTATACATGGGGTCTTCAAAGACTTCATGGAAATATTCGTGATATCTTTTAATTCTATTTTCCCATGTACTTTTTAAAGTACCCGCATACATTGTGCTCAGAGAGATTTGAAAAGATATTTCATCAGTTAAACATTAACAGGATATTATAAAAACGAAAAGCTTTCTTGAAAAAGAAGACTGAAGTTAAATATATGCATATTTAATTTACATTTAATTAATATATTTTATATTACATATAAAATATAAATATAAAAATAAGATATACTTGACTCTTGAACAGTGCAAGGGTTGGGGTGCTGACCCCCGCACAGTCGAAAATCCAAGTATAACTTTTGACTGCCCCAAAATTTAACTACTAATAGCCTATTACTGACTGGAAGCCTTATGGATAACATAAGCAGTCAATTAACACATATTCTGTATATGTATTATATGCACACACACACACATATATATATATATATATATGCCTGCTGGCATAGCTGCAGTGACAGCTTCATGAATTTCCCTTTTTTTTTTTTTTTTAACATGGTCCTTACACTAGATTCATTTATCTTGAAATAGCAGGCAACCACAGCTACAGACCGCAATAAGCAATTCAACTTTTCTTGTAATGTCATGACTATCCTCTGCTTCTTGGGAGCACTTCCAGCACCACTGGCAGCACTTCCTATGGGTCCCATGGTGTTATTCAGTGTTTACGGTATTGCACTAAATATGATGAAAAATATGTGAGAACTGTGAAAGATCACTTCTTACAGCTCACGTGGAGACGATTAGCATCACACAGCGTTTTAAGCAGATGCTCACGACACTTGAGCTCACCACCGTACCAACGCGAGGTGGCAGTGGACTTATTACAGTAGCACAGTATGTACTACAGTTCATTTTACGCAGGTATGATTTAATACTACAGCTTTATGTCTGTTCACATTTCTCTCGACTGAACGATGCCATATACGGTCTGTGTTTGCGTGCATAAGCTTTGAGAAATTTGAACTGTTTATATAACAGATATGTGTACGTTTTATGGAAGTAAATGATAAAATATATTTTGTGCATTCATGACTGGATGAGTCCATTTGTGTTGCTTATAACAAAATACGTGGAACTGGGTAATTTATAAAGAAAATGAAATTTATTGCTTACAGTTTCTGAGGTGGGGAAGTCCAAAGTCCATCTGGTGGTGGCGACAGTGAGTCGGGGTCTCACATTGCAAGACAGTGGAAGCAGAGAGAGCGAGAGTGAAAGACAGACTCTCCTCCTTTAAAGCCCACAGAACCATGCCCATGACCACCATTTTTAATCCATTCACTACTGTATGTCCTACAATCTAATCACCTCTTCAAGGCTCCACCTTTCAATTACCATGATAGGATCTCCCACCGTCTTAACAGTCACAGTGGGGGCCAAGTTTCTGATACATAAAACTTGGGGGACACAAGTCAACCTTCAGTGAGTTTTGGGGGCACATAATTCAATCCACTACAATGACATACCTAACTTTTTCTTAGTTTTTTTGATATTTCTAAGCTACGCAGTTCATCTGCAAGTTTTTTCAAATTGTCACAAATCTCCAAAGACATTTCTAACATATTTATTGAAAAAAAGTCTGCATAGAAGTTGACCTGCACAATTCGAGCCTGTGTTGTTCAAGTCAACTGTATCTAGAACAGGAGGGAGATAAGTCATGGAAATATCTAAGAAAGGAGACAAAAACACATAAAAAATATATATATATATATAAACATATACTGTGCAGGGGTCAGTGCCCCAACCCCCACCTTGTTCAAGGGCCAAGTGTATATTATTTTTATATTTCTATGTAATACAAAATATATTTATATTAATTAATATAAATTAAATATGCATATGTTTAAACACAGTTTTCTTTTTCAAGGAAGGTTTTCATTTTTATAATATTCTATTAATGTTTATTGAATGAAATTTCTTTTCAAATCTCTGAGCACAATATACATGGGTACTTCAAAAGAGAAACAAGCCAGGAGGTTCAACACCTAACTGATTAACAGGAGTTCCAGAAGACAAAACTAAAGAGAGAAAATTATCAGGCCTAAAAGAAACTTTCCCAAAACTGAAAATCATGAGTGTCTTGGTTGACAGGGCCCACAGAATTTTCAGTCTAGTTAGCGAGGCTATTTTATACTGTGAGATTTCCAGGGATAAGAATTTCCCAAAAGATTCCACAGAGAAAAGTCAGGCCACCTACAAAGGACTGACCGTCAGTACAGCTCAGACTTCTCAACAGAAACCCTGGACATCAGAGGTCAGTGGAACAAAGCCTTCAACATTTCAAAGGAAACTTACTTTTAACCTACATCCTTAGGCCCTGACTAATAATTACTCATGTTTGTAGGTATAATAAAGGCATTTCCCCAATATACCTGATTATTAATTTTCAATGTTTGGAATGAACCTATAGACAAAGCATAAAAGACATCACTGTGGTTTTTTTTTAAAAAAATGTAAATGTTGGGCCGAGCCCGTGGCGCACTTGGTAGAGTGCTGCGCTGGGAGCGCGGCGACGCTCCCGCCGCGGGTTTGGATCCTATATAGGACTGACCGGTGCACTCACTGGCTGAGTGCCGGTCACGAAAAAACGACAAAAAAAAAAAATGTAAATGTTACTCAATATGGACAATAAAAAATTAGAAGTTCAGATAACAAAAAGGTTGTAAGGTCAGGAGTTCCAATCTCCATACCAGCCAGCCACCAAAAAAAAAAAAAAAAGTTGAACAATTTTGAAGAAGCAGCTGAATGGGATAGACATTGCCAAGACCTTTATCTTTAAAAGTGAGGACTCAAAAAATACAGCTTATAAATAATGAAATTATAAATTAAGGGGTTAGCATATTATTTAAAATTTAGAATTTTAGAAGGAAAACAATAGAAGAATTAAAAATAGTAATACAACTGGGAACATGAGAAGAGGAGATGGGATCATTTAGCATTGTCCAAAGTCAACAGATAATGACTAATAAATTAAAATTTTAGGTATATTATTTACTACCACCCTGATCTAAGCCACCACCACCATCTCTCATCTAGAATACTACAATGGCCTTTCTTGCAGTTAGGGATTTTATTAAAGCCTAAATCAGGTTTTTACTCCTGGTAATGGCTGACTAAGTGTTTAGATTGACCTTTCTGTTGAGACCAACTAGCAAACCTTAATAAAACATAAAAAACATCTTTTCAAAGGCATCACAGCAGTGAAGAATTACAAGGCCAATTTCTGGGAGAAGAAAGAAACCCAGAGAGGTGAGCACAGCTTTTGGAAACACTTTTCCCCTAAAAGTGTCAAAAACAATCAGCCAAGAAGCTGAGCAGAGCTTTCAACAGATCTGCAGAGCTAGAGAAGACAAAAACTGGACTTCAGGGCCTGGCTAGAAAGGGAAATCCTAGTAAATCCCCAAGACTGTGTGCTGTGGCCCCAAAGATTCTGTGTAGACCCTATACATAAGGGAGAACCAGGTACAAGCCAGCACTCACAGGGACAGAATTACAGCTTCAAATTGTCTTGTCCCCAGTTGGTCTGTGGTGATGCAGGATTGCCAGTACCCCTAGGCTAGCCATTTCCCCAAAGCAATAATAAATTCTCTCAAAAAGAATCCAAATATTGTCAATTTTGCAATATTTTCTAAAAAACAAGTGAATAAATAAATTCTCTCAAAAGGAAGATCCATCCAGAGCCTCAAATTTTTCTCTATATCTTTTCATATGCAATGTCAGGCACTCCATCAAAAATAACTCAATATTCTAGAAATCCCACTACTGGGTATATATCCAAAGGAAAGGAAATTAACATGTGTAAGGGATACCTGCACTCCCATGTTTATTGTGGCTCTATTCACAAAAGTAAAGAGTTGGAACCAACCTAAATGTCCATCAATGGATGATTGGATAAAGCAAATGTGATATAAATATATATATATGCAATGGAATACTACTCAGCCATAAAAAAGAATGAAATTCTACCATTCGTAGCAACATGGATAAGCCTGGATAAAATTACATGAAGTGAAATAAGCCAGACACAGAAAGAGAAATACAGCATGTTCTCACTCACACGTGCAAGCTAAAAAAGTCAATCTCATGGAAGTAGAGAGCAGAATAGTGGTTGCTGGAGGCTGGTAAGGAGAAGAGGGGGATAAGGAGGGGGTGGTCAGTGGATACAAAATTGTAGAGAAATAGGAAGAATAAAATCTACTGTGCTATAGCAATACAGGGAGACTACAGTCAACAACAGATTACTGTATAACTTCAAGTAGCTAGTTGAGAAGATGTTAACCAACACAAAGAGGTGACAAATGTTTGAGGTGGTGGATATGTTAATTGCTCTGGTATGATCATTGCACACTGTATAAATATACCCAAATATCACATTGTACTCCATAAATATATAAAATTATCATGGGTCAATTAAGAAAAAATCAATTAAAAAGAAAAAATAACTTCACAGACAGAACTATACAAAGTTAGAGGTTACCAGGAACTGAGGGTAAGAAATAATAAGTTATTACGCAGGGGGTACAGAGCTTCTGTTTAGGATGATGAAAAAGTTTTCGGAAATGGATAGAGATGGTGGTCACACAGCATTACGACTGTAATTAATTCCACACAACTGTATGTTCAAAAATGCTTGAAATGGCAATCCTTATGTTATATATATTTTACAATATAAATAAATAATAAATAACTCACATACAGAGACAAGGTCATGGAACCAAAAACTAAGAGAAACAATACATAAATAGACCCCCTCAGAGGATCCAAATCATAGAATTAGTGGACACAGACTAAAATAAGTATGCTGAATATGTTCAAGGAAATAAAAGACAAGATTGAGAATGTTGGTACAAAACCGAAAAGAAAAAATTTTTAAAGCCAAATGGAAATTCTAGAACAAAAACACATAATTGAAACTAAGAAACACGGTGGATGGGTTTAACAGCTGATGAGAAACACAGGTGAGAAAAATAAATAAATAAACAGATGAGGAAATAACCTGGAAACTAAGTCAGGAGAAAATATATAGACAGAAAGATACAAAAGGAAAGAAAATATAGAAAAGCGCTGAAGAGCATTAGGTATATGGCAAAAAGCCCTGATTTATGTGGAATCAGAGTTCCATATGGAAAGGAGAGAATACAGCAGAAACGATGTTTGACGAGATAGTAAGAATGGTCCTAAGCTAATAAAAGACATGAAGCCCAAGACTCAAGAAGTGCACAAACTCCCACACAGCATAAACAGGCATATCGTGGTAAATTGGAGGAAGCAAAGACAGAGAAAAATCTAAAATGTGTCCAAAGGAATAAAGACATATTACCTTCAAAGGAGCACCATAAATTTGACAGCTGACTTTTCAACAGAAATGACGGAAGTCGGCAAACAGGAATGACATCATTGAGGTGCTAATCAGAATCATTGCTAACCTAGAATTCCATACCCAGCAACACTATCCTTCAAAAATGAACGTGAAAAAAAGACATCTTCAGACAAACCGAAAAAAATCCATTCTTACAGGCCTGCTCTCAAGAAAATACTAAAAGCTATACGTTAGGCAGAATGAAAATGACCTCAGGGGAAAGTTGGAGATGCAGAAAAAATGAAGAATAAATAAAAGAGTGAATGTGTGGGTAAATCTAAATGCATGTCGGCCAAACATTAGACAGATCATGTCCCTCCTCTGCTCAAAACCCTCCGAGTCCGAGTTAAAATGGCTGTCCTCTCGTTGGCTGGTGAGGCCTGGTGATCTGCCCTCCACAGTCTCTGACCCTCCCCATACGCTCCCCCTCTCCTGCCTGGCTCTTCACTGTCCCTTGAACACTCAGAACACACTCCTGGTTTGCGCCTGCAACTCCCTCCGCCAAGAACCCTCTTCCCCACGTGACTCCGAGGCTCAATCCCACACTTCCTGCAGTCTCCGTTCAAAGGTCACCTTCTCAGGGCAGGAGAAATCCTTCCCCAACCAGCACGTCTTCCTCTCTCCTCCTGTGTCTCAGTGCTCTCGTCAGCACTTGCTGCCCCCTGATCATTACATATTTTACTTATTTGTCTTGGTTATGATCTGTTTCCCTCACTAGAATATAAACCTCCTTCCCTGCTAAATCTCCAGAACTTAGTGCCTACATATAGTAAATGCTTAATAAATATTTGTTAAATAAATGAGTATATTTTATTCAAATTGTTTTAAAGTATTATTCTGAAAATCACAGAGTAACCCCGAAAACAAAACTGTAAATACTTTCCTTCTTCTTTTACTTGATATTATATCTAGACTTTGATTACAATTACAAAAAAAAAAAAAAAAAAAAAAGCAGGGGGAAGAGAAGGACAAAGAGAAGGAGGTGGGGAGGAGAAACCTACACATGAAAAAGATTCGAAAGGGAAAACGTTTTTTAAAGTGCTGAAGAGGTGAGATGAGATTGCAGTGGAATTCCTCCAACTTCCTTCATGTTGCTATAATGCTAACGCAAGACAAATAAATTGGAAGGAACCATCATGTCATAATAAAAACAAAACATCTGTTTGCCACCGTGTAGACATATGCACCACTAAAACCACCTAAACAAATAAATCCCAGAAATGATGACCTCCACTTGCCGCACACCCGAAGGACAGGGCTCCTTAGAAAACGACTGTCATTTACCAACCTCTCCAAAGGTTTGATGCCCAAGAATGTAACGTAACAGAGCGTCCAGTAGACCTGTTCTGAAGCTACATTAAACGAGAGCACAGCTCCCAGGACGAAACGTCTTCACTCCAGCCTCCTCACCGGGCACGTTAGTCTGGCATCTCCAGTGCCAGCCACGAGCTTCCCTCAAACCGCCCTTGGGAGATTCTGCTCCCTAGGATCCAATCAGCAATCAGCTTGTTGCAAATCCACCCCAAGGGATCCTTGTCCCCCATCCTAAATTGGTAAATGGAAATGGATTTCAGCCACTGAAATGGACATGCAAATTAGGATAAAACCAAGCTGCACAAAGATCGGGAACTCTCTAACAACAGATATTCTTCCTCTAGAAAATAAATAGATTCCAAATCCCCTACTTGGCCAGTAGGGGTACAGGAGGGTAGCTGTGATGGAAAATAAATACATCCAATCCCCGGAATGAAAACCCAGCCAAGGCTTCCAACTCACCACCGCCCCCATCTAGGAAAAGTAAAGAAAGATGAAAACTGAACTTTACCAGGTGATTCATTTCTACAAGTCCTTCGACCTACACCCTATCTTTATAAAAAGCCAAAAGTGCAAAAACATGCAAAAACGCACATGGTTTTCATTCCCGGTCTCGGCCGAGCTATCAAAAACCCAAGGCTTCTGTGCCCTTTATGCTCTCAGAGTGGCTCTTTCATCAGCAAAGCCTGAGGTGGAACTCCAGGGGCGCGTGGGGACTGTGAAGGGCAGTTCCTCTGAAGGTGGGCTCTGCCAGCACCGGCGATCACCAGGCTCGGATGTGAGGGCACATCCACAGAACTCCCTGCCAAGTAAACACCTCTCCACTATTCTGTTACCACGACAACAGACCATCTCATAATCTCTGAGAATGGCATAAACATGTCCCTTGAGCCACGAGTCACTTTCTTACATCCCTCCCCATTTTGAATTTCTGGGAGACAGAGACTGATGATGACCCACTGGAAATAGGTTACTGTATGTTATTTTATTCAATGTTAGGAATCTGTTGGTAAGAGACCACTTTCATGGAAATCATCACATATATCACGGACCGTTCCCATGTACACCAGGAATTCTAACTAGAGATGTCAGTTGTATCTCAAGCGAGAGACCCTGGGCCTTTGTTTTTAGAAATTATTTAAAATAATAGCAATTATAGAGGTATAAATGAGTCCGTGGGAACTTGAAACTTGGGAGAGAGTTGAGAAAGGCCCCCACGCTGCAGTGTAAATTGTTTACATCAACACCAAGGCTCTGCAGTCACCCGGGAGAGACAGAACCCAGCAGGCAAACTTGTAGTTGGTACCTAGAGTCATTTTTAGAAAGTTCCCACTGCAGTGGGAGTTGAGAGGCATGAAGGGCAGCCAGGGGTTGAAGAGGTGAGGAGAGACCTGGAGGGTTAAGCCGGGCTCTTGATGTGACAGAGGAAAACCTCGCACGTACTCCCAGACACCCTGCAGAAACAAGGAGGCCGGGAAGAGGAGCTTGTTTGAGCAAGTGAGTGGGATTTTCTTTTTTAACTGAGGTAAAATTCACATTACATAAAATAAGCAATTAACCATTTTTAAGTGAACAATTCAGTGGCATTAAGTACATTCACTATTTTGTGCAACCAACACCTCTATCTAGCTTCAAGACATTCCCAAAACCCTAAAAGGAAACTCTGTTCCCATTAGCAGAGGCCCCCCATCTTCCCTACCCCCCAGCCTCTGACAACCCCTAATCTGCTTCCTGTCTCTATGAATGTATCTGTTCTGGATACTTCATATAAATGGAATCATACAATACGTGGCCTTTGCATCTGGCTTTTTTCACTTAGCATCACATTTCAAAGGTTCATCCATGACAGCATGTGTGTAAGTGCTTCATTCGTTTCTGTGGCTGAAGAATATTCCATTGTATGGGTAGACCATATTTTGTTTAGCCACTCATCCATTTGGGTTGTTTCTCTTTTGGCTATTGTGAATAGTGCCGCTATGAACTTTCAAGTGTTTGAATCCCTGTTCTCAATCCTTTGGGGTAAATATCCAGAAGTGGAATTGCTGGATCATGTGGTAATTATATGTTTAACATTTCAAGGAGCTGCCAAACTTATTCCCACTGTGCTGCACCATCTGACACTTCAGCACCAATGCATGAGGGTTCCAATTTCTCCACATCCTCACCAACACTTGTTATTTTCTGTTTTGTTCTTGTTTTTAATATGGTCACTGTGAGTTAGGTTTTGGACATACTGATTTTGAGATAAGAATAAGACCCAGAGATAGAAATGGCCCACAGAGAATTGGAGTCATAGGCCTGGGGCAGACTTGAGGTCCTATCTGGACCCATTTATTCATTTATTCATTCATTCATTCATCCATTCATTCATATTTTTCAACTGGTGCTTGCAGTACATATGGCACTGCATCTCTGAGATGAGGGGAGGGGCGGTCACAGTTAAGTGGGTAAAGTGCTCATGCAACAAATCATTTTGAAGCAACGTGATGTGAACTCCAATAGAGCTATGAACAAAATGCTTCAGAGGTAAGTGGAGGAAGGGGAAAGTGATATAAAGACTTCTTGCTGGAGTTGGCATTGAAATGGGCCTTGAAGCATACATAAGAGTTCACCAGGTGCACTTCTTGGGGCATGGGAATTAAGGGGAGGAAAGCCCTACTTCCCACTCTCCACATTCTCCCTGACCAAGCTCCTCTGGCTACAGGTTGCCAGGCTTGTCTCTTTGGGGATGGTTTTGTGGGGTCCCTTGGAGCTGAGTACATAGTTAAGACAGGTGTTTGAGCCTCATATCCTCAAATGATATAAACCATCACGACCACAAACTACCACTCAGCTACTCACAGCTACTCCATGATAGACAGATACGTGTGGTCTCAGAGGGTCAGGGTAGAAAATGAGGGTGATCCCTGTAAACCTCAGTCAAGCACCAAGAAAGCCCTTGATGGTCAGCAACAGGTCAGTCATGCCAGCTTACCGAGCCAAGACTTCAGCAGCGCCATCTAATTTATGATGACTCTGTGTTACATGCTGGAAAAGCACAAGGGTGGAGGCAGAGGGGGTTTCCAGTTAGATGGTTAGGCTTGCAAGACACATCCTATGAGACAGTCCGTAACTAAGGAACTGTGATAAAACAAAGCACCTTAGTCAGCAGCTCACGATGGGTCTGTGGCTTTTAATGAAGTAGTTTCAAAGGCCCACAGACCCATGGCCATTTAGAAGTATCCAGAACTGTAGAGAATCTGTGCTTGTAAGTGGTTCATTCTGCAGATGAGGGACTGGCTCAGGGTCCCACAGTTTGGGTGAGGACCCCAGGCTCTCCTCTTGCAGGAACCAGAAGCCACTTTTCCTCAAGGCAGCTGTGGTTGGGGTCTCATCTTCTTAGATGAATGAGCATCGCCCGTCCTGGCACAAGAATGATTTTCCATCTTTGGCAGGCAAAGGGTCAAATTAGGCAGGATACAGGTGGTCCAAAATATGAAGGCCACTTTAGGAGGCCCCCAGAGGAAATGGGGGGTGGAGGAGCTGGGAGCCAGGCCCTTCTCCCTGGGGTCACAGCAGGGGGTGACCTCTCCTGGGCTCCGCCTCCAATAAATGCCAGACCATTATTTTTGGATGGCATCCCTTCCCCTTCCCCTCTTGGGATTCCAGGAAAACCTCTAATATTTCAGATCCCCCTTCCTGTCTCTTGTTTTCAAGCTGATAAATTGTCTGAAACTGCAGGATGGTCAAGGTCACAGGGTTAGGACAGGCTTCCCAGGCCAGGGGAATCTTCACAACAACAGTGTGGGAACAGCGTTTCCAGAAAACTTCAGTGGCCAGAGTTTGCCCCTGAATCAAGTAACACAGCCCGAGGGATTGTCCCCGTCCTGCCTCATCCTGCCCCATCCTACACAAGGGGACGAACTGCAGACATCCAGCCTGAGAAAAGAAAATATTCAGGCGGGGTGTGGGGGTGGGGGGTGAGATCTAAAGAGATTTTCTGGAACCAAGTTTATCCTCTTGAGAGAAGCCCACACGCTTCTCTCAAGAATTTGGATGGAATTCTTCAATCCTGCCCGACTGTCCGCTTCCCAGCCCCCCCAGCCCCAAGAACACAGCCTGTCCTCTCCCACTTAAAGGGGTTTCTAAGAGGCAGTTAATCAAGCCAGCCCAATTCTTCCTGCTAGGCTCACACACACCAAAGAAGGAAATGCAATTTTGACGGGATGGCATATAGACTTCCACAGAGCCATCCACTCCATGCCAGGCCAGCATGTGTGGTATCCCTGGACCAGCTCCCAGGGAGGAGCTCTACATACAACCCTGAGACTGCTCCTGGGCACTCTGTGAAATCCTAAGTCTGAAAGCGGCAGTTGTGATATTTGAGGACCTGGGGTCAGACGGTCACCAGCTCTGGGCCAGGAGTCACAAGTCCACCTCTCAGGGGTACAGCATCCCTGAGAGGAAGAGCAGGGGTGAATTCATCCCCACCTACAAGGGAGGGAAACCAAGGCCCAGAGAGGGTAAAGGACTTGTTCAGGGGTACCCAACCATTCAGTGGCAAGGTTAGCAGAGAAATGCAAGTCTTCAGTCATTTATTGAGCTCCTATTGTATGCCAGGCCTCAAACAGAGAATACAATAGAGAAAAGGCATAGTTCTATGGAGGGAGGTTCCAATCTCACAGGAAAGACAGATAGACGAAAGGTCAGAGCAAAATAACAAGGTGAGCACCACAAAAGGACTAAGTATGAGGGCTGTGTGAGTCGGGTAAAGGGTGAAGGCTCCTAAACCATTCTTGGAAAGGGGGAGTCGTGGAGGGCTTCCTGGAAGAGGTGTCTTCTAAGGTGACTCAGTACTCAATATCTGCTCCAGAAGAGAAGAGTCAAATGCAGGAGACACCCGCGTGAGCAGCTGTGAGTTCACCTCCCTGACCACCCTGCTCAGAAAGCATCCTTCTCCCCCGCGTACAGCACAATTCAAGTTTGTATTCTCTCTTCTCTACTCAGCCAACCTTACCAGACATTTGTCTATCTCACTCATGTCTTCAGAAATTCAGGGTTTGATTGGGTCAAATGCCACTAGTTCTTCGATTTCTGTTTCATTAACTTCTGCTTTTATTTTAATATTTTTTCTCCTTCTTTATTTTCTCTTGCTTTATTGTTCTATTTCTGACTTCTTAGGTTGGACTCTGTAGCAAGTCGAACAGTGTCCCCCCAGCATTCATGTCCATCTGGGACCTCAGAGTGTGACCTTACTTGGAAATGGTGTCTTTGCAGATGTAATCAAGTTAGGATGAGATCATCCTGGATTAGAGTGGGCCCTAATGCAATGACCAGTGTCCTCATAAGAAGAAAAGACAGAGCAGCCATGTGACAATGGAGGCAGGACCAGAGTGAGGCATCTGTGAGCCAAGGACCACCAAGGATTGCAAAGCCTCTGGAAGCTGGAGAAAAGCCTGGAACAGAATCTGCCTCACAGCCCTCAGATGGAACTAACCCAGCCAAAGCCTTGATTTCAGCCTTCCAGCCTCCAGAACAGTGAGATGATGAATTTCTGGTGTTTTAAGCCACCCAGTTTATACTCATTTGATCTGGCACCTTAGGAAACTAAGACACACAGCTCATTAATTTCTAATCTTAATTTCTAATGAAGCTATAAATTTCCCTCTAATTACCACTTTTGCTGCATCCCACAAGTTTTGATATATGGTGCTTTGTCACTCAACTCTATATACACCATTATTTTTCACTATGGCAATCTTCTGTAACCCATAAATTATGCATAAGCTCATTATTCATTTCCAAACGGATGGGGAGTCATTCTCTCTCTTTTTCTGGCTTTTTATTAGTTATTTCTAAATTTATTGGATTGTGGTCAAGGAACATAGTTTTTGAGTGAGGAAAAAGATTTAAACTCATCTTGGGATCCCTTTAACTAACACGTCTCACAGTGTACCTGATTCTAAAATTCAAAAATTCTGATTTACACACCCCCTTCAGCAAGATCTTGTATGTTGACTGATCATGCTCTGAAGGGACCAAAAGAGAAAACTGAGCTCAGCCACAACACAGCGGGGGACTCAGTCTCCTCCCAGCAGTGTGCCCAGAGCTAGGACACTAACGAGTTATGGCCCTGCTGCCTCCTGTAATTGGGGTGTGCGGATGTCAAATGCACCTCTAGTGGCACAGCTGGAAAACCCTGTACTTCCAAATGTGTGCATCATTATGTCTCTAGCACCTGGAACATAGCAGGTGTTCAATAAATATATGTTGAATAAGTGAATAAAACCTTTTGGGAGAGCAAATGGTATTATATATCAATAGATACTTCCAAGCCCCTCAATTCTATTTCTTAAAATATATCCTGAGAAAACAATAAGATAGCACAAATATATCCGTACTAGAATGTTCTCTGCAGTGCTGTAAAACAAAAAACAAATAAATCCAAATTGCCTAAATCGATTTAAAAACCTATGTAATAGAATACTCTGTACCATTAAATCATGTTTTTAATAACATGTGATGACATAAAGAAACAACCATGTAAAATTTGGTTTTAAAAAAAGCATAAGTAAAAATTATGTATAGTTATAAATAAAAGACAAGCCACAGACTGGGAGGAAAAATGTGCAAAACAGATATTCAATAAAAAACTTGCATCCAAATCATTCAAACCGTTATTAAAACTCAACAATAAGAAAACAAACAACCCAATTATAAAACAGGCAAAAGATGTGAACATACTCATTGCCAAAAAAGACAGATAGAGGGCAAATAAGCATATGAAAAGATGCTCAAAACCATACGTCATTGTCATTCAGGGATTACAAATTAAAATAACAATGACATACCACTAAACACCTATTACAATGACCAAAATCCAAAACACTGAGGATGTGGAGCAGCAGGAACTCTTATTCTCTCCTGGGGGGAATGCAAAACGGTACAGCCACTTTAGAAGACAGTCTGTCAGCTTCTTACAAAATTAACATGCTCTTACCATACAATCCAGCCATCGCACCCCCTGGCATTTACCCAGATGAGTTGAAAACTTATGTCCACACAAAAACCTGCACATAAATGTTTATAGCAGTTTTATTCGTGATTGCCAAAACCTAGAAGTATCCGAGATGTTCTTCAATAAGTGAATGGATAAATAAACCGTGATGTGTTCAAATGAAGGAATATTATTCAGTGATAAAAAGAAATGAACTATCAAGCCATAAAAAGAAAAGGAGGACCCTCAGATGTATATTGATAAGTGAAAGAAACTAATCTAAAAAGGCTACACACTGTATGATTCCAACTATACGACATTCTAGAAAAGGCAAAACTATGGAGTCAGTACCAGAATCAGTGGTTGGCAGGGGTTAGGCAGGAGGGAAGGAGGAACAGGTGCAGCACAGAGGATATTTAGGGCAGCGAAACTATTCCATGTGATACTATAATGGTAGATACATGACATTAAGCATTTGTCAAGATGCACAGAATGTACAACACCAAGAGTGACCCACGATGTAAACTCTAGACCTAGTTAGTAATAATGTCCCATCAGGTGTAACAAACGTAGCATACTAATGCATCGTGGTAATGACAGGAGGAAGCAGGAGTGAGGTGGTACGTGGGAACTCTATACTTTCTGCTCAATTTTTCTGAAATCTAAAGCTCTAAAAAATAGTCTATTGGCTTAAAAAGTTACATATAGTACATTATAAACTTTATGTGTGGAGGTGAGAGAGAATGTGTGTGCACAGTGTGTGTGCACAGAAAAACACAACCCAAACGAAACACACCAAATGTTAAAAGTCACTCTCTTGAGAGATTTAACAATAAGACATTTTTGTTTATCATTTTCTGTACTTCCTTAATTTCCTAAAATTTTGTAAAATCAACCTTTCTCTGTATTATCCGGTGATTTCCAGGAGCTTTAAACTTTCTTGTAAAAATAATTAAATGTTCTACATTCACTTTGACCAGCTGCACTTCATTACATTCAAATGCTTCCATGAAATTTATGAACAGCTGCTCTTTCTTTGGCTTTGAGTTCGGGATTCCTTTCCTAGAGACACAGATCTAGACCGACACACGTGGCTGAGCTATTCAGCACAAAAACACCTGCTGCATCGCTCATCAGAGCACCGAGCTGTCCACAGGCTCCCTCATTTGCAGGAGCCCTTTCTAGGCGGCCACACATGTAATGTCTGGGGCTGAGGGAGGAGGATACAAAATTGAGTCCATACTTAACTCACAAGTATACAAAAAGTGTGATGTACATGAACGTGGAAGAAAAAAGAAAAAAATTAATCTAGACTACAGTTCTATGGGCAGTGAATTTCTTTGTAAATTTTATTTTCTGTTATCAATGTCATATTATACAAGCATCCTGTAAATACAAACAATGTAAGAAAATTAACAAATTCCTATTTTAGAAGTTTTTGGTCATTTTGTCAAAAATGGGTGGGCAGTGAGTGTCCTGCTGCATGGAATAAGAAGAGCAGGAGATGTCCTAATAGAAGTGGCCCTGCCTGGCACACCCCTGGGCATGGTCAGGGTCAGCCCCACACCAGCAGATGACAAGTGCACAGGATGGGGATCTCTGAGGGATAGGGGACATGCAGCCAGCACAGTGAGAGGGCACATGTGTTCTTCCAGACAGACTGAGGTCTACGTGGTGGGAGCCCACACAGCAGGACATGCAGCCCCCGCCTACCCCAGGGGGCTTGGCTTCCACACTGTCAGGGCTGCCAGGCTGTGGCTTTGGGCTCTCATGTTTCTCATCTGTAAAACAGGCATAAGAAACCCCTTCCCCTGTGCCCAGGAGGCACTGGGCCTCCAGAAAGGTGCACTACACCATGGCCCTGTCCCCCTCACTCTGGGTCCTCACACCCTGGCTCTAGGATGGTTGCAGGAGTGGGACAGAGTATGAAGGACGAGCATCTTCTGCCCTGGCCTTGGAGCTGCTGCCCCACACGCTGGGCATCCTCAGTAGTCGAGGGCATTGGGGGGCATCTCCAGCCATGCCCTGCCCCAGGAAGACCTAAACCAGTTTTACCAAAAGGCAAGAACGGGGAGTCTGAGCAAGGACAAAGGGGCCATTCCGATGGGACCCCACGGGGCTCTGGGCCCAGTGAGGACAAAGCCATCTGGACAGCATGGGGAGGTGGGCATTGACTGTCACAACTGAGGGAGTCGCACAGCGGACGTTGCTCAGCTGTATGGCCTATGACCCCTCCCCAACTTGAGCCATGAGCAAGTCTGACCGTGTAACTACCTGAGACCTTCCAGTCCCTCACCTTCTGCCCCCAGCCATTTCCTTCTAGGAGGTGGGAGGAAGGAAGGGGAACTGGGCAGTGGAGTTGGCTCTGAGGTGCCAGGAGCTTTCCTCATGGTGACCCTGGGAGGGAGGCAGACCCCATATGAGAGAGAGGAAGACCAAGGCCAGGGGGCCTGAGCCACATTGCATGGCAGGGCCGGGCTGCAGCCCCAAGTGGGAGCATGCAGCTCTCCTAAGAATATGAGCAGGTTCCTTTTTTGGTTTCATATCACTGCTCTTCAAGCCTCAGCTTTCCATCTGTAAAATGGAAGTGGAAAAAGCTCACCTCACAAGGTCTGTATGAAGATTAGGTGAGAACAAGTATGCAAAACACTGAGCCTAGTGTTTGAGCACAGAGAAATTACTGAGTGTCGCTGCCACCTCCCAACACAGACACCCTCCCCACAAAAACCCTGGTGGTGCAAAGGGCAGAGGAAGAGGCTGGAAGAAAGAGTGGGCAGATGCCAGTCTCAAAGCCACCACACACCAGATGATATTGACTAGTGGGCCAGGAGGGAGAGGGCAGAAGACGTTCCCTCCCTAACGGGGTGTGCAGGACAGATTGCATGCAGAGAAATTCTCCTTCATCCTTCATTCCCAAGACCTTCCTTGAGGTAGGGTTGTCAGTGAAGGCTTCCCTGAGGAGGCAGCCTTTAAACCGAAAGCAAGTGATGAGAAAGTGCCAGCTGTATGGATTGCTGGGGAAGGATGTTCCAGGCAGGTGGGACACACTGGCCAAAGCCCTAGGGTGGCCAGAATAAAAAGAGTGAAGGGACAGTGGCCTGGGCTGCAGGGGACGAGCAGGCTGCAGCCAGACCATGTGGGGCAGGGAGGAGTTTAGACTTTCTTCCAGGAGCACTGGGAAGCATCTGAAAGGTTCTAAGAGGGGAAAAGAATTAGGTTTATGTTTTTAGAAGACTGCTCAGGCTGTGACTGATGTGGAGATGGACTGACTATGCTGCAGTTGTTTGGTTGAGGGAAACAGCAGCTTGAGCTGGAACGGGAATGGTGCGGAGACAGAAGGGCATGTCTGATTTATGTGTTTGATGCCGGATGGAGAGTGTGAGAGAAATCTCACAGAGGAGAACAGAAGAAAAGGCGATCTTCTGAGTCCACGTATAAATTGACACAAGTACTAGGCTTACTCCCAAACATCATATGCTCAGAGCTCAAAGAATCACAGCAAAGATGTTGAGCACTGAGCTGCCATTTAAAGCAATGCCCAAGTCCTCAACTAAGCCCCCAAGTGATCTATGCAAGACACATCAAAATAGCACATCAAAGGCTTTGAAAACTGAACTATCAGAATTTCTTCCCAAAAAAGGGGAGCCAGAACTTGCAGTCTGTGGGGTCCCGAGGTATGGAGCCAGGGACAGACCCCTCCTCCCACAACCAGGCAAGGAGCGTGCCAAAAACACCACTTTCATGTGGATGGCCCACCACATCCACCACAATAGCCACAGCTGCCACAAAAGTGGCTAGATGTCACAAACACTGTACAGATGGCCCACCAGCCACTCGAGTGCATTGACACAAGGAGAGTCACCAGTGGAGATGAAAGAAAAGGAGAGGACATCTCTCTCCACAAAGCCTATTCCAGAGTGATGGAAGAAGCATCGACTCTACAGTAATAGTGGGGGACCTGAACACACCTCTCTCAGCACTGGACAGATCATTGAGGCAACATATCAACAGAGTAATCGTTACTCCTTCAGAAGGAGAGAAGGAATCTAGGGTTATCAGAGATGGGGGGTGGAGGGAGGGGGGAGAGATGGATAAGGGGCATAAAGAATAAGTATGATTTGTAATAATATATATGCTAATAATATCGATTTGATCAACATACATCAATGTTGAACCTCCAAAATATGTATAATCAATCGATTCATTAAAATAAAGTTATAAATATCACTGTTAGCACTGTTAGCAGTACTCCACACACACACACACACACAAAAAAAAACTTGCAGTCTGAATCTAATTGATTGATTGCCTACTAAAACAAACAAGCACAAAATCAACATCCTATGGAGGATTTTAACAGGACCCAAAGCTTGACGACGTAATATAGAAAATGTCCAGGAGACAATCCAATTACTAGACAAATTACTTGACATATCAAGAACTAGAAAAAAAAACTTGACCAAGTCTCAAGGCAAAAGACAATCAAGGGATGACAACCCCAAGAAAATACATGTGTTGGGATTACCAGATTACAGCTGGCCAGTTAGCTCAGTGGGTTAGAGCATGGTGCTGATAACACCGAGGTACAGGGTTCAATCCTGGTACCAGCCAGCTGCAAAAAAAAAAAGTTGATTATCTGACTAACACTCTGAAGCAGCTATAATCATTTTCCATGAGATGAAGGTGAATACTCTTAAAATTAATGGGAAAATTCCAGTAGAGGAATAAAAAAAATTTTTTTTTGTAAAAAGAAGAATCAAATAAAAAAATTTAGACCTGAGAAATAAAGTAACTGAAATTTTACAATTCACTAGATGGGCTCAATTGCAGAATAAAGATGACAGAGGAAAGTGCTGGTGAACTTGAAGACAGCTCAGTAGAATTCATCCAACCAAAAGGACAGGCAGAAAAAAAGAGTAAAAGAAATTTAACAGAGCCTCAGGGACTTGTGGAAAAATATCAAAAGATCTAACATGTCACTGGAGTCCCTGAAAGAGAGGAGAAAGTGATTGGCATAGAAAAAAATATTTGAAGAAATAATGGTTGCTTACTTCCCAAATTTCCTGAAAGACGTAAATTTACAAATTCAAGATTAGCAAAGGAAAACAGGATAAACGCAAAGAAAACCACACTCAAACAAATCATAATCAAACTGCTGAAAACTAAATATAAGGGAAAAATCATGAGAGCAGCCAGAGAAAAGAAACATAAAATACAGAGAACAATGATTCAAAAGACTGGATTTATCACCGGAAACCACAGAGGTCAGAAGATAGTGAGAAAACATCTTTAAAGTGCTGAAATAGAATAACTCCATGCCCAGCAAAAATTTCCATCAGGAATGAAGGCAAGATAAAGATATTCTCAGATGAAGGAAAACTAAGAATTTGTCACCACAGACTTGCTCTAAAAGAAATGCCAAAGAAAGTCCTTCAGGCTGAAGGGAAATGATCCCAAAGGGAAACAGAGCACTTCAGGAATGAAGGAGCAGCAACAGAAATGGTAAATGCCTGGGTACATCGGCTAGACTATTTTCCCCTCTTAAATTATTTGAAATATGTAAGAGTGTTAAAAGTAAAAATTATAACATTGTCAGGAGATGGGAGAAGTTTCAAATACTTAGATGTGATACATAGGAGAACTATAAATAGAAAGGAAAAGGTAAATGGAAAGTGTGTATGTTTTACTTAAAATGGTAAAATATTAGTGGCAAATGACCATCAAGTTATGTACCTATATTGCAATCCCTAAAGCAATCACTTAAGAAAGATCGTAAAAAAAGACACTAGAAAATTAAAATTAAGTATTAAAAAATAATCAAATAATCTAAAAGGAGTCAGGAAAAGAGGAACAAAGGAACAAAAACCAGAGGAGACAAATAAAAAAATTATTAAATGATGGACCTAAATCCAACTATATCAGTAATTACATTAAACATATATGGTCTATAAACAAGGTAACATGTGAAAATTATATATATATATAAACATATAGGCACATATACACATAGTAATAGTATTTCTTTTTTTAAAAATGTAAATAGTCTAAATACACCAATTAAAAGACAAATTGTCAGATTACATAAAAAGATGAAAAGCAACTACATGCTGTCTGTAACAAACCCACTTTATTGATATAGCTCAAACAACAGGATAGAAAAAGATTAAACATGCAAACCCTACTATTAAAAAGAAAACTGATGTGGCTATGTTAATATCAGACAAAGTAGACTTTAGAACAGGGAAAATTACCAGGAATAAAGAGGAACATTGGATAATAATAAAAGGGTCTATTCATCAAAAAAACATAACAATCCTAAATGTACATGCAACTAACAACGGAGCTCCAAAATACATGAAGCAAAAGCTGATGGAATTACAGGGAAAAGTAAACACACAATTATAGTTAGAGGTCTCAGTACTCCTCTTTGGTAATAATAGAGATAACAAGGGGTCAGAAAATCAGCAAGAATACAAAATGAGTACAGACTTAGCAATGCTCTCAAGCAGCAAGACCTGCCTGACGGGCCGATCCCGTGGCTCACTCAGGAGAGTGCAGCGCTGGGAGCGCAGCGGCGCTCCTGCCGCGGGTTCGAATCCTATACAGGGATGGCCGGTTCGCTCACTGGCTGAGCGCGGTGTGGGCAACACCAAGCCAAGGGTTGCAATCCCCTTACCGGTCACAAAAAAAGACCTGCCTGACACTTATAGAACATTGTACCCAACAGCAGCAGAGCACACATTCCTTTCAGGTGCACATGAAACATTCACCAAGATAAACCATGTTATCAGCTGTAAAGCACACCTTAGCAAATTTAAAAGATTTAAACCTGTACAAAGTATATGTTCTCTGACCATGATGGAATTAAACTAGAAATAAATAACAGAAAGATATCTGGAAAATTCCCAAATATTTGGAAATTAAACAAACTTCTAAATAACCAATGAACCAAAGAAAAAGCCTCAAGGGAACTTAGAGAAAATGTTTTGAGCTGAATAAAAAATGAAAATACAGCATATCAAAATTTTTGGAATGCAGCTAAAGCAGTGCTTAGAGGAAAATCTGTAGCATTAAGTATTTCTATTAGAAAAGTACAGTCTTAATAATGTAAAATTTCACCTTAAGAATTTTTTTTTTTTGAAAAAGCAGATAAAACCCAAAGACAGAGGAAGGAAGGAAATAATAAAAATAAAAGCAGAAATCAACAAAATCAAAACAAAGAAGTAGAGAAAATCGATGACCCTAAAATCTAATTTTTTGAAAAAAAAGAAAAGACACAACTTACCAATATCAGGAATGAAATAATACAAACACTATAGACATGAACAGGATAGTAAAGTAATAGTATAAAAAAATTCTATATTACTAAATTTAACAACTTAAATAAAATGAACCAATTTCTTGAAAGACACAAACCACCAAAACTCACTCAAGAAGAAATGGATAACCTGAATAGTCCCATATCTATTAAAGCAATTAAACTTGTAGTTTAAAACCCTCAAAGAGAACTGCAGGCCCAGAGGAAATAATACCCAATATCTTCCAGAAAAATAGAAGAGGAGGGAGGACTTAACTCATTTTGTGAGACCAGCATTATCCTGATACCAACATCATATAAAGTTATTTAAAAAAAAAAAAAAAAAAACCTTACAGAACAATATCCTTCATGAAAATAGATGCAAAAATCCTCAACAAAATATCAGCAAATAAAATCCAGGAGTACAGTACAAGGATAATCTTACACAAGCAAATGGGGGTTGTCCCAGGAATGCAAGGCTGGTTCAACATCTGAAAAGCAATCAATGTAATACACCATATTCTCAACAGATGCAGAAAAAGCATCTGACAAAATTCAACATTCATTCATGATTTAAGAAGAAAAACTCTCAATAAACAAGAAATGGAAGGAAATTTCCTTAATTCCCTTAACATGATGAAAGACATCTACAGGAACCTACAACTGACATCATACTTTAATGGAGAAAGACTGAATGCTTTCCCCTTAAGATCAACAATAAGTCAATGATTTCTTTTTTCACCAATCCTAGTCAACATTGTGCTGGATATGTTTGTCAGTACAATAATGCCAGAAAAAATTATAAAGTTTTAAAGGCACACAAATTAGAAAAGAAAATATAAAACTGTCTGTCAGCAGAACACATGACTATCTATATAGAAAATCCCAAAGAATCTATGAAAGAACTCCTATAATAAGTGAATTCAGCAAGGTTGCAGGACACAAAGTTAAAAATCAGTTGTAATTATATATAATTATAGCCTTGCAATGAACAATTGAATATTGACTTATAAAAAACAGTGTCATTAAGAGAATAAAAAGACAAGTCAGAGACTGGGAGAAAATATTTGCAAGGCAAATATCCAGTAAAGGACTTGTATGCAGACTACACATACACACACACACAAAAAAACCTCTTAAGGGCCGAGCCTGTGGCGCACTCAGGAGAGTGCAGCGCTTGGGAGCTCAGCGAGCTCTTGCCGCGGGTTCGGATCCTATATAGGAATGGCCAGTGCACTCACTGGCTGAGTGCCGGTCACGAAAACGACAAAAGAAAAAAAAAAAAACCTCTTAAAATTTAATAATAAAAGGGCCGAGCCCGTGGCGCACTTGGTAGAGTGCGGCGCTGGGAGCGCTGCGACGCTCCCGCCGCGGGTTCGGATCCTATATAGGAATGGCCGGTGCACTCACTGGCTGAGTGCCGGTCACGAAAAAGACAAAAAAAAAAAAAAATTTAATAATAAAAAAAAACTCAGTGGAAAAACAGGCAAAATATCTGAACAGACACCTCATCAAAGAAGATACACAGATGGCAAATAACATATGAAAAGATGCTCAATATCATACATCATTAGAAATCAGAAAATTAAAACAATGAGATACCACTGCATAACTATTAGAACAGCTAAAATCCAAAACACTGACAAAATCAAATGCTGGTGAGTATGTGGAGTGACATGAACTCATTCATTGCCAGTGGGAATGAAAAATGATACAGCCAATTTGGATGACAGTTTGACAATTTCTAACAAAGTTGAGCATAGTCTTATCACATAATTCAACAGTCTCACTCCTTGGCATTTACCCAAATGATCCAAAAACTTATCTCCATACAAAAACCTGCACATGAATGTTTATTGTAGCTTTATTCATAATTTGCCAAATTCTAAAAGCAACTAAGATATCTTTCAACAGATGAATGGATTAAACAAACTGTAGCACATCCATACAATGAAATATTATGCAGCAATAAAAAGAGATGAGCTATCAAGCCAGGAAAAGACATGCAGGAACCCTAAATGCATATTGCTAAGTGAAAGAAGCCAGTCTGAAAAGTCTACACACTGTATGATTCTAACTATATGACACTGTGCAAAAGGCAAAACTATAGAGACAGTAAAATGATCAGTGGTTGCCAGGGGTTGGGGATAGGGAGTAAGGGATGAATAAACAGAGCACAGAGGATTTTTAGGGCAGTGAAACTGCTCCATATAATACTTTCACAGCGGATACATGTCATTAACCCATAGAATTGTACAATACAAAAGTGAACCCTAACGTAAACTATATACTTTAGTTAATAATAATGTCTCATCAACTGCAACAATGTAACACACTAAGCAAGATGTTAATAATAGGGGAAATGTATATAGGGATAAGGGGCATGAGAGAGGAAAAAGGGGTAAGAAAACTCTCTGTACTTTATGCTCAATTTCTTCTGTAAATCCAAAACTGCTCTAAAAAGCATTATGTTTTAAAAAACAGTACCACTTAAAGTAGAACAAAAAATGAAATAGGTATAAATCTAACAAAAAATGTGAAGGAGCTCTATGCTAAAAATCATATAAGTTTCTCTTTCACTGATGAAAAAAATCGAAGACCGAAATGAATGAAGAGATATTCTGTGTTCATGGACTGAAAGATTCAATATTGTTAAGATGTAAATTCTCTCCAAATTGATTCATATATTCAGTGCAATCCCAACCAAAATCCTAAAAGGATTTTTCTCTGCTGGTGGAAATGAAAAATGGTACAGCCACTTTGAACCATTCCTCCACATCCTCACCAGCATTTGATTTTGTCTCAAAATCCCAAGAGGATTTTTTGGTCCATATCACCAAGCTCATTCAAAAATATACATGGAAAGGCAAAGGGACTAGAATAGCCATAATAATTTTGAAAAAGGACAAAGCTGGAAAACTCATATTATCTGATCTCAATACTTACTATAAAGGTACCGTAGTCAAGGCAGTGTGGTATTACCAAAAGGACAAATACACAAATGAATGGAACAGACCAGCAAGTCCAGAAACAGACCCACATATATATGGCCAATTGATTTATGACAAATGTGCAAACACAATTAAGTGAAGATTCTTAGATACAATCTTAAATACAAAAACACAATCCATTTTAAAAAACTGATAAATTGGACTTCAAAAGGAAAAGCTTTCGTTCTATGAAAGACAGTGTTAACAGAATTAAAAGAAAGCCACAGACTGAAAGAAAATATTTGTAAATCACATATTAGACAAAGTACTTGTATCCATATACATATAGATACAAGATGAACATAAAAAGAATCTTCAAACTCAATAGTAAGAAAATTTACAACCTCAGCACTGCTCATATCAAAGAACAAGAACCATGGCTTGTTGGAATGCAAGATTGTACAGACACTCTGGAAAACAGTTTGGCAGTTTCTTATAAAGTTAAACATGCACTTACTATATGACCCAGCCATCTCACTGCTAAATATTTACTCAAGTGAAATTAAAACCTACTTCTACCCAAAAATCTATAAGATGAATATTTATAGCAGCTGTATTTGTAATTGCCCCAAACTGGAAATGATCCAAATGTTCCTGAACTGGGAAAAAGATAAACTGTGATCCATCTTACAACAGAATACTACTCAGCAATAAAAATTGGGGGTCTCTTGATATATGAAAAATATGGATGAATCTCAAATGCAATATGTTAAGTTAAAGAAGCCAGACTCAAAAGGCTACACACAATATGACCCTACTTACAGTGCATTCTGGAAAAGGCAGAACTATAGTGACAGAAAACACACCAATGGTTGACAGAGGTTAAAGGTGGGGAATGGTTTGAAGGACAGGAGGGAATTGGGAGTGGGGGAGACGGGCAAAGGTGATGGAAATGTTCTGCATTTTGATCATAGTAATAGTTACTTGCCCCTATATATTTGTCAAAATTCATAGACTTGTACACCAAAAAGAGTGAATTTTACTGTATTTAAATTTTAAAATAAATTTTAAAAGGTGAGGGGAGTGGGTCCACCTATGCTGACATGGAGCTATACCTCCCAGTTTGTTTCCAATTTTGTCAAGGGGTGAAAGAAAGCAAGATGCAGAGCAGCATTCAGAGTGTGTGATTCAGTTAAAAAGAAACCACATCCATATCTTACATGCATAAAATTCTCCTGAAAGAGATCACAGATCAATAGCAACAGATTTTGCCTCTGAGTAGGAAGATGGGGTGGGTTTTCATTTTCACTCTATGCTCTTTAGCAGTGTTTGAATTTTTTGCTACACGCACTTACCATTGTTTCACTTTTAAAAAAAAGAGAGAGAGAGAGAAGAAAACCCTAGTGTTCTGTTTATCTGTTTGAAAAGAACAAGAAACCCAGCTCCTGCCTGCAGAGCTCACAGTTACTAGATTTGGGTTTTGAGCTGCCAAACATTTGGGTTTTTTTGGAAATTTGCTCCACCCCCAGCTTCTCTGAAACCCCCTCCTCTTGGACCATGCCTTCCTGGTTTCTGCCAATGGATGCCCTTCTGCTGGTCATCTTCAAACGCTGGTGCCCTCCAGAGCCTGGGGAGGGCCACCCAAGGTTCTAGCCATCAACTGTATAGTTCCAACCACCCCTTAACTCCAGGTTCAGCCTCTCCCCAAAGCTACTGACTCACACACACCGACGGCTCGCTACCTCCACAACCCTTCACCCAAACCCGCTCCTGCTCACAAACTCCTTTCTGCTGCTAACTTCACCCAAGATCCACCCTGCTCCCACCCAGACACCTGGGAATTCCCAGACCATCCCTCTCCCTCATCCCCAGCTCTAAGTGGTCTCTAAATCCTGTGTATTCCACCTTCTAAATGTCTCTGGAGTCTTTCTCTCTTCCCCCTTCTACGTTGCTAATCAGACACTGCAACAGACCAGGAAAAAGATCATTAGAGCCAAAAATATAGGGGTACCCACTTTCCAGGACGGCCCCCACCTATCCATTCTCCAACCTCAGCCTGAAGGATTGAGACCACACTGCAGTCATGTAAAATCCTTCCAGGCTCTGGCAGCCACTGGGATAAAGTGCATGCTCCTGCCTGGAACACCAGACCCTCCGTGGCCTGCCCCTCTGGGACCATCTCCTTCCCTATCCTTCCACCCCATGCCATAGTCTCTAACAACAGTCTGATCATAGCTCCAGCCATTTGATGGCTTTTGTACAAGCTGCCCCCAGTGTCACGATGCCCTTCCACTCCACCCCATGACTGCCTGGCCAATGTTTAAGCAGCCTTCCATGTCCACTCAAGCCCTCCTCTGTGAAATGTCCCTGCCCATCCTTCTCCAGTCTAAGCCAGTCACTCCCTCCTCAGTGTACAGCACATGTACTTTCATGGTTGCTTTCACCACTGTGTCCAACAACCTCCTCCTATTCGTCCAAGTATTGAATGGTGAGCCCTCCGCCCCCACCCTCACCTCGGCAAGGCTGAGACTACATCACTTCCATCCTAGCATCCATAGTGGCCACCTCGAAACCCACAAGTGTTGGTGGGATGGACTGTATGATTCCATTCAAGTTTGCCCTCCAAGACCGCTGGGGGTTCTATAAGCCAATCCATCCAGTTTATGCCTCCATCTGTCACCAAAATGATACTTGCAGTGCTAGTCCCCAGGAATCACGTTGAACTTCAAAGCAGAGTTACCAAACTCATTCAACAGCCCATTTCAAGCCCCCGTCCTTCAGAAATTGTTATCTTCATGGATCAATATTCACCTCCGTTAAAGATTCTCAGCAAAGCCAGCCTAGATTCTCCCTTTTTAGGAGTGTACACTCATTCCAAAAATGAAATACAATGTAACTTGTTCATTTCATTAAAGACCAAAGAGTTGGCTGGGATCATCCAATCATTTGACCAATGGAAAGAGGAAAGCCAACAGTGACCTAGCAATCCCAAACGGTGATTTGGGAGAAGTCACCATTCCATGAGGAAGGGAAGAAATGCCAGGCCCAACAATGAGCTATCAAACTAGCCAAAAAACAACCGTCATAAAAGCCAGCGTTGGCAAGGATTTGGGGAAAACGCACCATAAATTTGTCCCATCCTTTCAAAGTGAATTGGTAATATGGTTCAAGAGCCATAAAAATATCCAGACACTCTGACCCAGAGACAGGTTCCTGAGACATTTGCATGTATACTCCTTTTTTTAAAAAAATCATTTCATTAGCATAAAGGTGTTTCCTGAAGGAAAAAAACTGAAAGCCACAAAACAATGGAAAGAAGGTGAAAATTATGACACATCCAAGTGATGGAATATTTTATGGCCTAAGACTCCATAAAAATGCTACTAAGAAGGATTGTAACAATGTGAAGCCCTTAATGCCACTGAACTGTACACTCAAAAATATTAAAATCGTAAATTTTAGGTTATATATATTTTACCATGATAAAAAATACTACTGCAAAGAAAAGTTAAACAAAAATGCACATATGCTCAAATTATCCACATACATATGTGCATGTATATTGCAAAGCAAGAAAAGGCCTCAGAAAATATAGAGTTGATGTATAGATAAGAGGAATGGGTATATTTTTCATGAAATGATTTTTTTCTGTAGCATTTAAAAAAGGACTGATCACTTTATCATTCTACACAGTCTTCTGAAAGAGCACATCTTGGTGGTGAAGCTCCAATACTGATACTGTGTTTTGCCAGCAGGTAAGTAATATTTTAACCTCTTAAATCTCCACCACAAAGTCAATGGCCAGAGATGAAGAAGTCACTCACCAAGGCCTGAGGGCCCATGCCCAGCTTGGCCAGCCTGGGAAACATGCCAAGAACTGGGCCATTCCCGTTGGCCTATGCAGGAGGCAGCTACATCCTCCTGGGTGCTTTATCGAGGCCTGACAAACATGCATGCTGCTTGTGATAAAAGTTGAAAACATCCCTGCCCTACCCAGGCTTCTGCCTACCCCTCCACCCTACCAGGCCTCAAGGGGAAGAGGGGATGGCCTCAGACACTGGCCCTCTCCATGGGGGCTGCCGACTTACACAAAAGTAAAAAGCATTTCCCGGTTCTATTACAAATATCCCACAGCATCTCATTGGTCTGGAGAACATAACAGGAAATGAGACTACCACAGGATTTTAGGCTCTCTTAGGCACTTTATATTTGGGGATCTCAGATCCATTTGAGAATTCACTGCAAGCTAAGGGATATTCTCCCCAGTAAAACGCACCAGGAGAACACCATGCAAAGATAAAAGCAGAGATCAGGGTGATGCATCTTTAAACCAAGGAACGCCAAAGATTGCCCGCAAGCCACCAGAAGCTGGAGAAAGGCCTGGAACAGATTCTCTATCACAGCCCCCAGAAGAAGTCACCCTGTCAACACCTTTACCTCAGATTTTCAGCCTCCAGAAGTGTGAGAGGATACATTTCTCTTGTTTAAGCCGCCCAGTCTGTGGTACCTTGTTAAGGCAGCTGGAGCAGACTAACACAGCAGCCATGGATGACCATGATTTAGAAAAGAAGGACACACATAATTCCCTTATTGTTAAACAGTAGAAGAATGCTCAACTTAGAATCAGGACTGGAACCAAGGCCTCCCTCGCCACTTCACTGCGGGTGGGCAACCTTACCTCTTCTGGACCTCAGTGCTCACCTGTCAGAGGCAGGAAGTAAATCACCTCCCAGGGCAAGTATGAACAATTAATCTTCCCAAGCCTCTCACCCAAGCTCTGAATTCATAGCCCGTTGCCTCCCTGACCACTCAAACCTAACATATACAAAACAGAATTCTTAATTTTTCCCATCCAACCCTGTCTCTTCCCTCTTCTTCCTTCTTGGCATGTAGCACCCCCATTCATCCAATGGCACGGACCAAACCCCAGGGCTCGTGCTCCATGCCCATCTCTCCCTCACCCCTACATCCAACCCACCAGCAAGACCTGGAACATCACTACCAAAACAAATGGCCCTGTTGCTCCATCGCCACTCCCCCTCCTGGAGCAAGTCCCGTCATCTCAGGCTTTGACACCTGCTGCAGCCTCCACACTGGTTTCCCTGCTTCTGTTCTCTGGCTTGGACACCTCCCTACTGGGGTCTCCAGCTGCCTTCTGGACATCTCTACACAGGTGGCCCACAGAAAGTGAAGAGTTCACACTTACCCAGTCCCCCATGAGCTGCTTCCTCCTGGGTCCTCCTTGTCTCCCAGACCAGAAACCAGGCATCACCCCTGGCCTCCAACTCTTTCTCCAAATCCTTGCCATTACTAAGCCCTCCCATCCTACATCCTGGCCATCTTCAGCTCATCATCAACTCTCTATTCCAGAGTTTCTCAATCTTGGCACTACTGAGATTTGGGAGCCTGATAATCCCTTGTTGCAGGGGGCTGTCTTTTATATTGCAGGATGTTTAGCAACATCCCTGACTTCTACCCACTAGAAGACAACTAGATGACAAAACCCACCCCCAATGTTACAACGAAAAATGTCTCCAGCCAAATGTCACTGCCAAATGTCCCCAGCTGAGAACCACAGCTCTATTCTCATTCTGCTGCCTCAGCTGAGGTCTGGCCTGGACCCTGCCTCAGGCTGCCTCATGCACTCCCTGCCTCCAGTCATGCCTGAATACATGTCCTGTGAGACTAGTAACCTGGATCATTCGTGAACAAACCAAGTTAAGAGACTCCAGTTCTAATTCAGTTATGGTTTGAGATGGGAAGGGACGTGTGGTCACCTGCCTGATTCTCTCTCTTCAAATGTGCAGGAAACAGAAGCATCTCCCCCTCCCCACTCCCCAGTTCTCTCTTTATGTGCCTGGGGACTGGAATTCCTCCACCGCAAGTAGTCTCCTGGACAGTGACTTCATGAGTAATCAAAGAAAGGTGAGTTAAGGCCACATGCCCATTTTCACCTAACAACAGAAGCGGGGGGGGGGGGGGGGGGGGGGGGGGGCGGCGGGAAGGTTTTTATATTTAAATAGCTGGCTAGATGGGTTAACTAGCAATCATACTCTCTGCTGGTGGGAACAAAATTGATGCTGCCATTTTGGAAGCTCTTTGACAATACCAGCAAGATTACTTTGACCCAGTAATTCCACTTCTTTTTTTTTTTTTTTTTTTTAAAGATGACCGGTAAGGGGATCTTAACCCTTGACTTGGTGTTGTCAGCACCACGCTCAGCCAGTGAGCTAACCAGCCATCCCTATATGGGATCCGAACCTGTGGCCTTGGTGTTATCAGCACCACACTCTCCCGAGTGAGCCACGGGCTGGCCCTCAGTAATTCCACTTCTGAAAGACCATCCTAAATAAGCAATACTACATACAGAAAAAAAAAAAAATCTATGGACAAATATGTTAGTATGGCATAATTTTTAATATTAAAAAAAAAAACCTTGAAACAAAATTGTCCAATCTTGAGGGAAAAAACTTTAGTAAATCTTCTCAACAGAACATTATGCAGTCACTTAAAGTGAGGTCTATGAAGTGTATATAATAAATGAAAAAGGAAAATATAAAATTGCATCTGTAACGTGACTTAAAAAATACAACACTTGAGAAGGAAATAGGTAGAGGGCACTACAGAGAATTTTTATTTCTTCTTTCTAGTTTTGAACTTTTCAAACTTTCTTTAGTAGGCATATATTACTTTAAAATGTTTTTTAATGGGTTGTTTTAAAGGGAAGAAATAAATTCATTCCTTTGGGTTAGGGCTATGTGATCACAGGAGGAACCTATCAAAAGGATAAACACCACTGGATGGGGACCCAGTGGCTCATAGGTAACTGGGCTCCCCATGACAGACTGGGACAAGGGACAGTTAAGCTGTGATAAAAGGACCAAGAAGAGAAACCTTAGGTGATACCCAGAGGGAGTGTGGGGTAGGGAGCCAGAATGAGCCAACTAGCAAGGGGAGGGAGCAAGATGGGGTGATCACAGAGCTCATGTCCACCTCCAGCTTCCCAGCCATGCCTTCCACAAGAAGAATCCAGAAGCAGGAAGCCAGGAAGGGGGTTGGGAGGTGCCATTCACAGAGAAATGGCAGGGGAGAGATGAGATGGGGAGGTTCTCTCCTCAAAAAAATCAAAGAGTTGGAGCAGGCATGTACTTATCCCACCATGCAAGTCTGAGGGGCAATTTCCTCTACCAATGGCTACTAAGTCTCAGAGATGCAGGTTAATGTGGAATCCAACCTCAAATGTCCCACATCACCTTAACCATGGGAGCTATATTTTATCTCAAGTGCAGACAGCATTTTTAACTAGACCTAGTCCCTACCTCCGTCCCCCAAGTAGAAAACTGTCAGTGAGCCCAACAAGCTACAGTCAGCTGGACCTAAAAACCTGAAACACCTTCCATGAGAGCTCTGAAGACCCTGAACCCCCTGGAAATAGGAGGGTAAATTCTGTGGCTCGGAAGACCGTGCCTGAGGATGAATCCTGGGAGACCATGCAAGCCAGGGTCAGCCCCAAATCAGCTTCTCTCTCATGCTCCTGCAAAGACCTGCAGGACAGCATTCTCTTGGGCGTCCAACCTTCTTTTGAAAGTGGCAGGGTGGAAGGAAGGTTTTACTGGCTGCTGCTCTGCCCCAGCACACCTGCCAAGGGAAAAACCAGGTCGTGGAGGCCACTGACCTTCTCCAGCTTTTCAAAATGCTCCCGGAGGAACTTCATGGGGCGGTCCGGCTTGGAGATGCAGAGGTGCACGATGCAGTCTTTGAGGACCTGCTGAATGCCGTGCTTCTGAACGTACAGCTCACAAGCCTTCAGACTCTCCTCCTCCTCCGAGTGGCAGGAGGATGGAGAAGCCATGGTGAGGGCGTCTTCTTCCTTCCTGTGAGGAAAAGACGAATCGCACAGGCCTTAGCATGAGCTAAAGGAAGCCCTGGGCTGCACTCCTCTGTTTTACAAACATACACACGACATACAGTAAGGATTATCGTTTGTGGTCCAACACCATGAACGGTGTAACACAGGAGAAAGTAATTGATTTTGTGTTTGTCAAAGAGCTTTTATTTTTGCAGGGCCGGATGAGTTGCGAAATATGTCACCACACCTGCAAAAGCCTTCCCTCTCAACAGGTCTTCGCAGGGTGGGGAAGGCTCAGACGGGATTTGAGTGTGGTTGACAAAACCCTTTCTGTGTCTCTCAGAAATCTGAGGTGGGGGAAGTGGGGGGCCCAGGGCCCCGAGTGGACGGACGGTCTCGCTTTTCTCCACCGCCCCCCCTTTTTTTTAAGGACCCTTGTGTGAAATGTAAGTGTTGTCACAACCCGCGGCCCAGCTGGAGGAGTCATCCAGGAAATCTCAGGGGAGGAGGAGAGGGGAGAAGGTGTTTTAAAGGGTCGGGGTGTCCTGCTTCACAGGCAAAGAAAGAAGAAAAGGGAAACGGAAACCCAGCCGGGGGCTTCCAGAAGGATGGGAGTGGAGAACAATGGAAGCGGCCGGCGCGCTCTCCGCACAGCGGGCTGCGCCCCGGCGGGGGACGATGTCACAATGACCAGGTCACCGCACCGGGCCCCGCCTGGGCGCAGCAAACTGGGGCCGCCAGGCCTAGAGGCCCCCGGGGGTTATCAGGCCTCCAGGAAAGCGCCCCCCGCCCCGAAAACCCGCGCCCCCACCCCGGGCCCGCCCGCTCGGCCGGGGCCTCTGCGCGGGCGGGGACCTCCCCGGAGCACGAGTGGGGACGCCCCGGGCCCAAGGGACAAACGCGGGCGGGGACCCTTTCCGGACTGTGACGAGGACGCAGCTGGCCCGGTTCCACCGAGCACGCCTCACTCCGGGGGGACCGGGCACTTCGGCCGCTCGTTTCCCAAATGCCCGCATCTTCCCGGGGCCACCCAGGCCCGGCCGAGGCCCAGCTCGGGACAGGGACGGGGGTTCCCGGCGCAGACCCCACCCCAGCCCCGCGTACCTGGATGCGCGGCGCCAGAGGCCAGGAGGCGGCTGCGCGGGGACGCGGGGACGCGGGGACGCGGGGACGGCGGCGAGCGGGTCCCCGCACTGCAGCGGCACCGCCCTCCGCGCCCGCCCCCGCGCCGCGCGCCCGCCCGGCTGCACCCCCACTGTCTGTCGGGTACCAGGGCCTGCCCTCTCACCTTCCCACGTGCAGACCGGCCCTCAGCTTTCCCTCATCCCTGGCCGACTCTCCTCCTCCCCGGTCCCTCTGCCGGCTCTCTCTGCCCTTGCCGTGGGTCGGCGGGGAACCCGCGACACGCCCGGACAGACCCACAGACCCACGCGCAGCACGGTCAGGACACCCCCACTGCCGCCCGTCCCCTCTCACCCCCTCCGCTCAGACCCTGCTATCCTGTATCCCGGCTGGTCGCATCCCCATTTTGGGCACCCCCGTCATGCACTGTTGGAGCTGCTCACATCCTAGGGCTGAGATCCATGTGTCTACACTACACCCTGCTACCCAAAGGGCACGCCCATTCTCCCCGGTCTCTGATTCTGGCCAGAAGTGGGTGGCCAGGTGGGCCCAGAGCTGATTTCCTTTTCTCGGTTAAGGGCACTAGCTTCACCCAGATGCCCCTGTGGGAAACCACAGGGTCTTCCTAAATTCTTCTCACCATCCCCCAGAGGTCTAGGAGGTCCCTGAAGCCTGGAGGAGCCCCTCCGTGACTTCCTAATCCACAAGCCCAGGCCTGCGGGAAAGAGAATTGCCCTTATTTTTCTATTGTCCAACATCATGTTAGACATCACGCCCATACTGCCTGGGTGGCGGCAGAAACTTCGTCTCCCTTTCCCAGAGTGTTCTAAATATCAGGAGAGGGGGCAGGGAGCTCAGGCGTTGAAGAAGACATCTCCCGTCTACACTCACCTGTCCACACTCACTTGTCTCCTGCTCACCTGTCCAGCTCACGTCCCATGCTCAGCTGTCCTATGCTCACCTGTTCCCTGCTCATCTGTCCACATTCACCTGACCCCTGCTCACCTGTGCACACTCACCTGTCCCCCACTCACTTGTCCAGCTCCCCATCCCCCTTTCAACTGTCCACATTCACTTCTCCCTCTTCACCTGTTCCCCACTCACTTGTTCATGTTCACCTGTTCATACTCATCTCTCCCCCATGCACCTATTGCCCACCTGTTGTCCTATGCTCACCTATACCCCGCTCACCTGTCCCATACTCACCTGTTCCTCACTCACCTGTCCAGACTCACCTGTCCATGCAGGTACTCCCCAGGTCTCCAGCCTTGCAGGGAACTCTCAGGTTCCCCAGCAGGGCTTCTTCCTGCCAGTGTGAAGGTAAATTGAACCGGCTGCACTCAGGGGGTTCAAACAAGAAGTTCTTTCTGCCTCCTCAGCCCTGGCCCTCAGTGTGCCGCCCTGGCCCTCAGTGTGCCTCCCTGGCCCCTGTCCTCACCACATGCAGATTTATACTTGTCCTGGACATGCCACCTGGAATAGAGACTTTTTCATGACTTTAAATCTAGTCTCACCTGAATCAAAACTTCCATCCCACAAATGACTTAAACCTTTGGTCATCTCTCAACTCAGACCTGCCTGGAACTGCTGTAGACCAGCAGCAGGGTCACCTGCCTTCCACCTTACTCTGCACTTCCCCCTCCTCTACTCCTCTTCCTCCAGCTACTTCTGGCTCCTCCAAGGTAGCCTGGAATAACCAAAAAAAAAGAGCCAAGTTCCACCCAACGGAGGTGGTGTTCTGGCTTTGGGGACAAATGCTTCAGGGTTGGCTTTTTCTCTCTTGGGGTTCTCTGATGATCCCCTACAGGGACTTCCTCCTGCATTGCTCCCTGGGAGGGAAATGTAGGAAGACTCTCTGCAGCCCTCTGATCCTGAGGCACCCACATGCACACCCCTCTTTCTGCTGGGATGCTTCATCCTGGCAGAGAACTCTTTGGACAGTGTCCTTGTGAGACAATGACCTCCCAGGTTCAGGAGACTGGCATTCAGCAAGATGCACCTAGTCCACCGGAAACTTGGCCCCTCAGCCTTGCTCAGCTCTGGCTTCTACTGAGCCCCTCTCCTCACACCACTGTGACAGCAGCTCCACCAGCCTCTCACCTTCAGAATTTTCGAGGTCTTTTCAACTCACGTACCTATTTCAGTGGCCCCCACCCTCCAGGGGCCATTGGGGAGCCCCTCCTAAAAGCTCCCTCCCCAGACTCCCTCTTATGGCAGTGCAGGGCATGGCTCCCGCTGCCCCAGCCTGCAGACAAGCCTCCACACTATTCCAAGGCACTCTCTTCTGTCCCTTAGGTGGCTTGACAGAGGGAGGGGGGTTGGATGAGCACAGATCAGTCAAGGAGGCTAACTGGACAATCGGTGGCCAGTGCCCTTAATGGAAGATGGCAAGAATGTTCCTCACTGAGCTCAAATATGTGGACCATCAACAGGTAGGTGGCTTTCTGCTGGACAGTGACAAATTCTGGCTTTTATAGAGTATCTAAACTGTTACACCTTTCCAGTGAAAACATGCAGCTTGTATGATTTAATTATACATTCAAAAGTTCCAGTAAATTATTCTTGTCTGAGAATGGCCCCTCTGCTCATAGGGAAAGATTCGCCCTATGTGCTTAGCCCTATTATTTTCTCCAGCAGAGATATTCAATTTCCTAGCTCTGTGTGTTCTTACTTCACCCCTAGAACCTGACTATAGAGTCATCAAGTGACCCAATATACTCAGAGTGACCAAGCCTTGCAAAGATCCAACCTCAGAGCCACATTCTTTTCCCAACCACCACCCACCCCCAAGCTCTTTGCTCTGCCAACTCCTAATCATCCTCCAAGGTTCAACTTAAATGTTACTTCTGCAGGGAAATTTTCTAAGGCACCCCACACCGCCAGACGAGCTCAGGCACCTCTGGCATGCTGACCTAGGGTTCCCAATCCTTCTCCTTCATAGCTCTCATCACAAGTGCTATTGAATAATTACGTGAAAGACTATTAACTTAATTTCTGTCTCCCCTGCTATGCTGAAATCACCAAGTAGGCATGAGTGGTGTTTATCTTATGTTTTTATTCACTCTGCATGGTAAGAAAACAATCACAAATATTTTCCAAGGTGCAGAAAAGAAAAAAAAAAAAGATTATTCATTATTCATTAAACCACCTGGCCTCTGGAGAGGCCATAGAACGTTGTGGTTTAAGATAGGCTCTACAGGTGGACTTCCTGGGTACAGATCTGGAGTCTACCTGGACCAGCTGTGGTTCCTTGGGCAATATACACGAGCTCTCTGAGCTGGAGGATGGAGGAGATGCTGTACATGCCGAAGATGGAAGAGAGAGATGACAGGGAGAGAAGGGGCAAAGATGGACCTGAGCAGTCTGGTGCTGGCGTGGGGCTTCTGCAGGAACTTCAATCCGTGAGAAACGCCCCCTTGGAGGAGGTAGCGGGAGGACTTTATAAGAACGGTGTTCTTCACTACTGGGGATATACCCAAAGGAAACGCAATCAATATAGGGAAGAGACACCATGTTCATTGAAACACTATCCACAATAGCGAAGAGATGGAGTCAACCCAGATGCCCACCAACAAATGAATGGATTAAAAAACAGTGGTATATATACATGGTGGAATACTATTCAGCTATCAAAAATGAAAAGTTCGAGGTGATGGATATACTAACCAACCTGATATGATCATTGCACACAGTATGAATGTACCCACTTATCATATTGTATTCCATAAATATATACAATTATCATGGGTCAATTAAGAAAAATAAGAAAGGGGGAAAATTAAATCCTGTCATTTGTGGTAACAGGGAACTGGAGACCACTGTCATGTGAAGTGAAGTAAGCCTAGGCACAGAAAGACAAATACTGCATGATCCCACTTATATGTGGTATCTTAAAAAAAAAAAAAAAAAAAGTGGTCATGAAAGTAGAGAGTAGAATAATGGTTTCCAGAAGCCAGGAAAGAAAGAGGGATGGGGAGGGAGGGAAAGAACTGGATTTATGGGTTCACAGTTACAAGTAGATAGGAAAATACGTTCTGGTGTTCTAGGCTGACTAGAGCTAATACTATATTGTATATTTCTAAATAGCTACAAAAGAGGATCTTGACCATAATCACCACAGAGAAAAGGTAAATGTTTAGGTGATAGATGTGTTGTCTATCCCAAGTGAATCATTATACAATATATGCACGTATTGAAACAACACACCGCACCCCACAAATATATACAATTAAAAATAAATTTAGAAGAAAGAACAGTGTCTAATACTCAAGTTTCAAATTGTTCACTGTGTAGGTCTGGGATACAAAACTTCACACAAAATTTTGCTACAAGATTTCGGTGAAATCTGCTCTACACATTACTCCCCAGTGCAGCGGGCAGATCTAAGGTGCCCACATGATCCCCACCTGGATCCCTGCCTTCAACCATGCCTCCATCCCACTTTTTGGAACCCCCTCCCCAAATGTGGGCAGGACCTAGGACTTGTTTCTAACCAATGGAGTACAACTTAGGTGATGGGTTATACATCACATACGTGATTCGTGATTATGTTACATGGGATTGCAATGTCTGTCTTGCTGGGGGACTCTCTCCCTTGCTGGTTTAGAAGAAGCCAGCTGCCAGTTTGTGAGCTGCTTGTAGAGAGGGCACATAGTGAGGAGCTGAGGTGCTCAGTCTTCACACCCTGCAAAGAAATGAATGCTGCAAACAACCACATGAGCTTGGGAACCGACCCTTCCCCCGTAGAGCCTCAGAGAGGAGAACCCAGCCCTGGCGTGGACAGCAGCCTTCAGAGGACCCAGCCAAGTCGTGCCTGGACTCTTGAGCCTCAGAAACTGTGAGATAATAAGTGTGTCTTGTTTTAAATCACCGAGTACGTGGTAGTTTGTTACACAGCAACAGATAACTAGTTCAAGGAGGGAATCAAGGAAAAGAAGCCCAGTTTTATGTCTGGGTTGGTGCAAGACAAGAAGAAGACAGCTGCAGGAGGAAGTATGAAATACTGAGCAATACCTATGTATGAAAATATAAGTATAAAAGAATTAAAATAGTATGAATCTGGCATATAAATGAACAAACATTAGGGAAACAGAGTAAAGTTCAGAAATAAACCCAAATATTTACAGAAATTTTGTATGGGATAAAGGTGGCATTGTCTATCAGAGGGAATCAAGGGTTCAGATCCCCATACTGGCAGTTGCCAAAAAAAAAAAAAAAAAAAAAAAAGGATGGGCCGAGCCCGTGGCGCACTTGGTAGAGTGCTGCGCTGGGAGCGTGGCAACGCTCCCGCCGCGGGTTCGGATCCTATATAGGACTGACCAGTGCACTCACTGGCTGAGTGCCGGTCACGAAAAAAAAAACGACAAAAAAAAAAAAAAAAAAAAAAAAAAGGAATAGAAGAAAAGTTAAGAAAATATATAATCTTGGAGTAGACAAGGATTTTCTAAACATAATACAAAATCCAGGTGCCATAAATGTAAAAGTGTATAAATTTGACTACATGAAAATGAAATTTTTTTGCATAAAAAATACATACAAAAGACAAACAAAACAAGAATAATATTTATAATACATATCACAAAGGGTTAACTGTCTTAGCATGAGCATGAGGATACGTAACTTCACTCAAAATGAGAACAACGCAAAATAAATCTACACAGAGATACTATTTTTTACCTATTAAATGAGCAAAAATCCAAAAATGTGTTAAAATTGTTTTGGTAAGGGTGTGGGAAATCATTCTAACACATTGTTGATGCGAATATAAATTGATATCACCTCTACGGGGATCAATTTGAAAAAATTTGACTGAAAATGTAAATGCACAGCTCATCTGTCCTAGCAATTCCACTTTGCTAGATTTATCAATAATTTGATAAATTGTATCAGTACTGCAGGGGCTATCCTTGTTCCTGTATTTTTCTGCATATGGGAAAATATATCTGTATACATTCCCATGTACACAAAAATGCATGAAATAACAAAACATTGAGAGGGGACTAAATATCCATCAAAAAAGGCCTGATGAAAAATATTATGGCACATCCTGACAATGAAATATTATGCAACTGTTAAAAAGGATAAGGCAGCTCTGTTTGAACTAATAGTAAGTAATTTCCAAGGTATGTTCTTAAATTTTTAAAAAATGGTATGAAATTTTGCATACTATGCTTCTATTTAACAGGTAATACTATGTAATACTATGCTTCTATTACATATCAGCATATGTTTATTCATAATTCCAAAAGACACAATCCCAAATGTTGAAATCCTGAAAGAGCAAAATCCCTAAAGTCTAAAAACCCTAACATCTAAAATCTTGAAAATAACAATCCCAAAAGATTAAAATCCTGTATTTTGAAATTCTGAAAGCCGGATTTTGGGAAAAGGATTAGTGCATTTTTGGTTGTACGCAGGATAGTTGCATCGTTAGGTGGAACTATTACCTTGCTACTGTCTTTATTTGGAAATTAAGTATGGCTTAAGGAGATGCGTATGGGTCCCAATGGACTTGCTACCTTAAGTTCAGGTGTAAACTTGACTGAATTAAAATACCAAGAAACCTGGCAAAGCATTATTGTGGGTGTGTCTGTAAGGGTGTTTCCAGGGGAGATGAGTGTGTGAGTCTGAGTAGACTAGGTGGGGAAGATCTGCTCTCAGTGCAGATGCCTACCATCCAGTAGGCAGGGGACCTGGAGAGAACAAATACAGAAGGTGAATTGATCTCTTTCTGAGCACTGAGACAGGCTTTTCTTCTGCTTCTGGGACATCAGACCTTCAGGCTTGCCAGTCTTTGGACTCCAGGACTTACACCAGTGGCCCCCCAGGTCCTGAGGCTTTTGGCCTCAGACTGAGAGTTACACCATTGACTTCCCTAGTGCTGAGGCCTTTGGACTTGGACTGAGCCACGCTACCAGCATCCCCCCTGTCTTGGGACTTCTCAGCCTCCATAATCACATGAGCTAATTCCCTGATTAAATCCCTTCTCATATACCATTATATGTACCCTATTGATTCTCTCTCTCCAGAGAACCTTGGAGATTTGGTACTGGGGAGGGCAAATATCAATCCTTGCTACTGTATGTCTTACAACACAGTAAAAGAGATCTGTGAAATTGCTCCCTTGCAAAAAGGCCATGATAAGTGTACAAGGCTATTTAATGGTGAAAGATAAAAGTTTAAAAGTTAATTATTATTGGTGCTGTGAAAGCAGAAAACTGCTTAATTGCAGCGGCCGAGCAATAAACAGACTTTCAAATGGATAGCATATACTTACAAAATTTGTAGACCACAACCACTCTCCAAATACAAGTGCAGCAAGTGTTTCAAAGATCGTAGAAGTGAAAACGCAGGCAAAAAATACAAGAAATTTCCCCTGCCAAATTATTCGATTGTGTTCAACTTCTGCCCCTTCACACACATGCTTGCCTTCAAAAATGCCTTTCCTCAGAGAATAAAAAGAATTCGACAAGCTCAGCGACCTTCTGAACCAAAGATACTTGCTGATATAGAGGTTCCTCCAGTGTTACAAAACACGTTGAATAGCAGACTATTCTCAGTTAAGGATTTGACAGTCGAAGAAAATAGACTTACATTTACTACAAAATCTAACATAGAAAAACTAGCACATGCTGCATTTTGGCTAACGGATGGCACTTTCAAAACTGTCCCCATTGTTTTTTAATACAATTCGTGCCCCTGTTGATTCCGAAAATTCTAGAACTTGTCCACTTGTTTATGTATTCATGACTGGAAAAAGTGAAGCACTTTATAAATGCTTATTTTAAGATGTGGTGAATTTTGCAGAAGAAAATGGATATCAATTGAATCTCTAAACTATAATAACAGATTTGGAATTAGGGGCGATCAAGTCTTCTAAAAGTGAGTTTCAAGGTGTTACCAATAAAATTTGTTTTTTCCATTCAGCCCAATGCATTTGGCAGAAAATTCAGATGAGTGGATTGACCACGCGATACGGCAATGACAAAAACTTCAGTTTGAAAATGTGTCATTTGGGGCTGGCCAGTTAGCCCAGTTGGTTAGAGTGTGGTGTTATAACACCAAGGTCAAGGGTTCAGATCTCTGCACCAGCCAGCCGCCAAAAAAAAAAAAAATTAAAATTAAAAAATAAAAACATGTCATTTGTATGCATCGGCATTCCTTCCAGCTGATGAAATTACAGGAACTTTTTAATGAATTAAAGCCATATTTGCCTGAAGAAGCCAGTGAAGTTACTGACTGCTTTAAAAACAATTACGTGCATGGTAGGATAAGAACACACTTATGTAACAGAGTTACTGTTCCATCACCAGTACTGTTTCCGCCAAATCTACGGTCTGTACATGAGTGTATGTGGAATGGATTTCTGCCTACCCAAAACAACACAGAAGCATGGCACAGAAGACTGGAAAATTTATCAGGGAATGCTCCTGTCGGTGTATATCGAATCAGAGAAAAAGAGCAGCACAATTTAGAAAATGAATGTGGACATATGTGCTGAGGAGAGCCATGGAAGACTTCAAAGTATAGTTAACAATGGTGAAAGTCCAGCTCTTACGGATTACCTCTGTGCAATTACTCATAATCTATCCCTGCAATACACTTTTTCATGTGTCAATTTTAGTGGGGTTTTTTTGTTTCCTTAGCTTTTCTTCCCACTATGTTAAATTTTCAGCATTATTTTTTACAATTCACCATGCTATGTATTTCATCTTCACATTATTTTCCATACTAGAAGTGTAAATTGTGTAAAGACTTTAGAGAGTTCTAATTTGCTTTCTGCATGTCTTGCAAATTTGACTCCATGAAAGTGCATTATTACAACGTTGACTTTGTGTGTAAACATTGTGCATATATGTAAAACATTGAAACTTCCTCAATAAAGGAAGAGATGTCCTTTTTGCACATCTGGATTTGTGAAAGATAAAATTTATCGAGATCTCAGCTCTTTTGGCGACTGCATATGTGGCAGTGACCCATTGTAGTTTTTGATCGATCTTGTCAAAAGACTTAGGTTATCTTGCTATTTCAGACAACTGCAGCTATAAAGCTGGATGCACCTAATTACCAACCATAGTGATATACATTTAAACATTTTGCTTTTTGACTTGTTTCTTTGTGAATATGGTTCATCTGCTCATAACTTTTATACCTGTGCAACTGTCATTAGTGTAGCTGAGCATTTTACACTTGTAAAAATATGTATGTTATTATTGCCTTTTTATAAAGTGGCCTATACTGTGTTTTGTCATGTTTTTATCTTTCTCAAATAAATCCCCTTTTAAACTGTAAATAAATGTTTTTTAAGAAATTTTTTTATTATTTCCAGAATTATATTTCTTGGGTTTTGATCTTTAGGGATTGTGATTTGGGGAATTTTAGACTTTAGAGATTTTTGATCTTTCAGGATTTCAACATTCGGGATTATGGCTTTTGGGATTGTGTCTTTTGGGATTATGGCCCAAACCTCTTCAGAAGAATTCTGAAAACATTAATGACAGAAGTTGCCTCTGGGGTGGGGAATTGTATGTCTGAGGGAGAGAAGAGAAGATTTGCTATTCCCTATGTCCTTGAGTACATTTTGAATTTTATACCATATGTGCATATTACCTATTCAAAAATAATTAATTTTCCTTATATTAAAACATTTAAATCTTCCTGAAAAAAAATGGAGAATTTAAAACATCCATTATTTTCACTCCCTTCTGGAAGCACACTAAAACCACAATAAAAGTATTTTTTTTTTTTTTTTTTTTTTAAAAGATGACCGGTAAGGGGATCTTAACCCTTGACTTGGTGTTGTCAGCACCACGCTCAGCCAGTGAGCGAACCGGCCATCCGTATATGGGATCCGAACCCGGGGCCTTGGTGTTATCAGCACCGCACTCTCCCGAGTGAGCCACGGGCCGGCCCAGAAAAGTATTTTGTTTTTAAAGGCACAAATCCCCAGGACAATTTTGGATGCCTGCAAGTAGATAAGGAGTAGCCATCGATTTACTAGAATGAGGAAGCTGAGCTGACAGCCACATTGTGTAAAGCCAAGAAGAGTTCAATTTATACCCCAGAATCCTCCGAAGCCTGGGAAATTGGTTTTACCAGGTACCCCAGAAGTGAGAGTAAAAGGTTGGGGGAAGGAGGAGTTAGCTTCATGCCTCTGGCCAAACATCCCTCTCCTATCCAGTAGAATACTGCTGATTTATTCTCTATGGAGAGCAAGACAGCCTCTAGACTGGGGGACACAGTCTAGTTCAGGAGGGAGAACCACACCTGAAACTGGGTGAATACATGAATGTATGAACACAAGATGCAAGACCCAGCCCCATACCTGCACTAACTTCCCAGAACACCAGTGGCCAAGTCTTCACCTTTCTCCAAGGACAGCCTGACCTAAAGACACTGACTTAGAAGCTCTCTAACTAAACCGGCTCACCCAACACCTGAGCTGACGGTGCAACAGCCCTTCCCACGTGCTCACAGCTGCCAGTCAGCTCTAGCTCCCCACCAGCAGGCATGTGAGGATGGTGGTGGGCTCCCGTGATAAAAGAGGCAATACAGCTCCTGCCCAGCTTTCTCCTATTCTTGGGACACTCGCCTTTAGAGCCAGCCTGAACGCTGTGAGGAAGCACAGACTGGCCCACATGGAGACAAGCTGAGGCTCCAGTGACAGTCGTCATCAACAGCTGGACAGGTGAGCGGCCAGCAGCCAGGCGTCTCCTCCAGCCCACCCACCATAGAGCAGAGACAAGCCGTCCCCAATGTGCCCTATCAACGTCATGGCCTACAGAATCTGCGAACTTAAATGCCATTGTTTAAAGCCACTATGTTTTGGGGTGATTTGTTAAGCAGTGTTACATAATTGGACCCTACTTCAAGATCATTAGGCCCAAAACCAGACACATGGTTCCCCTGCACACCCGGTCATTTTCCAGTGTTTTCTGTTTCAGCAAAAGATTCCACCATCTGTCTAGTTACCCCAGCCAGAAACCCGCAAGTCCTTCTTGTCATCTCCCTCCCTGCCAGCCCCGAATCCATGGCCAAGTTCTGTCAATGTTATCTACCAAATAACTCTCGGATCTGCCCACATTCCCACAAGCACTTTCATGCACTTTCATGTAAATGATCTCTTATCTGGATAAGTAGAGCTATAGCCTCTGGCGATGTCTCCCTTATTCCTTGCTTAGGCCTCGTCAATCCTTCTCCCCACGACCTTTTCTATAGGACTGGCCCACATTCCCCTCCCTTTTCCCCTCCTTCCACAGGACCATGCTCCTCACCCCAGAACAGTGGTCTCCCCTCTTTGCCTAGTTAACGGTTCCTCATTCCCCAGATCCCACTTCCAGGGTTTCTACCCAGAGAAGCCCATTCCATGCCCAGGGCTTCCTGCACCTCAGCCCAGTTGCTCACGTGCCAACACCATCTGTGTGTGTTACCATTTTATCCACTGTTTCCCCACTGGACCATCAGCTCCAGGAGAAAAAGGAACCACGTCTGCTTTGACTCACTGTTGTATTCCAGTTCCCAGCAGAATGCCCAGAAATGTCACATGCCAGATAAATATTTGTCAAATGAAATAATGAATGAATGAACCAAGAGTTATTTGCTAATATCAGTGTATTATACTGGTTTAAATGATGCACTTTAAAATATGTGTGATCAAGACATTGGACAAGCAAGACTCCTAACAGAGATTTGGAAATCGTTTTTTCCTTACCTTTTGTGGCTCTTTAAAATATATTCAGTGAGGAAGTTCTTTTTCTGCCCCTAGATAGAAATTTGGACAGTTCCATCACATTTTGGCTCAAACACAGATAATTTAAAAGTTCAATAGTTATGTTACACTATAAACTCAGTGCTGACTCAGGCATCACAAGTGTCCAGTACTATGAAATAATTACAATTCAAAGCTTGCTTTAGAGTTAAAGCATTTCCCCTCTTCCAGCAAGGAGCTTCTCTGGGAGCTGCCTGTGAACAGAGAGAAAAAAATCCATTTCTTTTTCCCTTTCCTCTTCCATCCTCCCTCCTATAGCGTGCTAGTTGGGGTTTGACCTCTCCCATCGGAACAGATTTTGACAACTTGAATTCCCAGAAGAAAGTCAAAACCCCAGGCCACTGTGTCAACATCAGCTACTTCAAATAAGTGGAATCATACAGCATTGGTCTTTTTGTGACTGGCTTATTTCACTGAGCATAAAGTCCTCAAGTTTCACCCATGTTGTAGCATGTGTCAGAAATTCCTTCTTTTTTAAGGCTGAATCATATTTCATTGTATGGATAGATCACATTTTGTTTACCCATTTACCTAATGATGGATATCTGGGTTGTTTTCTTCTCCTTGCTATTGTAAATAATACTGCTAAGAACATGGGTGCAGAAATAGCAGTTTGAGTCTCTGCTTTCAATTCTGTTGGATATATACCCAGAAGCGGAATTGCTGGGTTCTACGGTAATTCTATGATTAATTTTTTTCAGGAACTTCTATATTGTCTTCCACAGAGGCTGCAGCACTTTACATTCCCACCAGCGGTGCAGATTTCTCCACATCCTCATCAACACTTGTTATTTTCTTGTTTTTTGATACTAGCCATCCTAATACGTGTGAAATGATTGCCAAGTCTCTTAAATGTCAGGCCTAGAAGCAGGTCAGCATCATCCCCACCACATTCTGTCGGCCAGGGCAAGTTACAAGGCCAGCTCAGATTCAATATTAGAGGAATTGACTGGATGTGAATGCAGGCATGGGAAGAATTGTTGGTGGCTATATTTGGAAACTAACACAATTCAGTATATTTGCTCTGGGACTTTTGGACATTTGACTTATAGAAGTTTCTTTCTATTCCTAATTCGATAAATGACTGTCTCATTTTATCAAGTGCTTTTTCTGCATCTAGTGAGACAATCCCATGATTTTTCTCCATGTTTTAAATGTTGTAAATTAAATTTATTAATCTTTTTTATACTAAGTCAATTTGCATTCCTGGAATAAACTCAATTTGATCATTATTTATTATCCCTTTAAAAATCCATTATCTCCAGATTTAATTTGTTATATTTTGTTTAGGATTTTTGCACCTGTGTTCAATAAAAGAGATTGATCTAAAATATTGCTTTCATACAATGTCCCTGTTAGCTTCTGGGATCAAGGTTACAATGCTGGCCTCATGAATTGGGAAATGTCCCCTTTCTATTCTTGGGAAGAGATTATTTAAGATTGGAGTTATTTTTTAATTAAATATTTTGAAGTATTCAGCAGTAAAGCCATCTGGGCCTTTGGCCTTCATTGTGGGAAGCTTTTACATTATAAATTTGATTTCTTTAATAGGTTTTAGACACCTCTGATTTTCTATTTCTTCTTGTGTTTTAGTAAATTATGTTTTCCTAGAATTTCTCAGTTTCGTATACTTTTTTGGCATACATTGGTTTATATTATTGTTTCATTATCTTTTTTTTCAGGGGGTAGGGGCAGCTGCCAGCACAGGGATCCAAACCCACGACCTTGGTGTTATAAGATTATGGTCTAACCAACTGAGTTGACCAGCCAGTCCACTTATTACATTTTTAATATGCTTAGAACCTGTAGTGATAAGGTCTTTTGCACTCTTCATATTGGCATCTTGTGCTTTCTCATCTCTTTTGTCAGTTTTTTTTTTTTTTTTTTTGGCAGCTGGCCAGTAAGGGGATCCTTGACAGTCTTGACAGGGATTTATCAATTTCATTGTTCTCTTTGACAAATTCTTGGCTTTCTGGATACTATTGTATATTTATTTCTCTACTTCATTGGTTTCTGTCTTGTCATTACTATTCCCGTTCTTTTGATGTGTTTGAATATTTTGCTATTGAAAAAAATCTTTTTTCACTCTAAATAGGTTACTAGAAACAATAAGAAAAGTATTCGTGGAATTAAAGAAAAATACCTGGTATCAATTTGATTCCTGTTCCTTTAAAGGCAATCTTGTTTTTCTCTGACAGTCTTCTATAAATTTCTTTTTGTCTTTGACAGTCTCATATGTCACAAAATGTCAATATGTGGGTTTTTTCTTATTCTTTCACATTCTAAGGTCCTTCAATTTGAGGGTATTTTCTTTTTTTTAACTCTGGAAAATTTCTTGTCACTATCCCTTCAAATATCTCCTATCCCCCATTTTAATTTTGTTTTCCTGGGACACCAATTAAACAGATATCAGCATTTTTGCCTCTATCGTCCATATCCCTCAACTTTTCTTTTATATACTTGTTTCTGTTTCATGTTGCTAAGATAAACTTGTCTACTTTATAGACATGTTTTATTTAATCTATTGGTCCTTCTGTTCTACTTCCCCATAATCCATAATCCAGTTTGTCCATTTCTATTCAGTCTGGCAGCATGTCTTGGGAAAGGGAACAGGAGGTCCTACCCCAACTAAATATTCATGCAGTCACCACCACAATCGAGATCTTTAACTGTACTATCACTATACCATAAATGTTCCCTCATACTGCCTGCCTCTTTACAATCACACCCACCCCCACCCCTAACCCCTGGAGATCACTGATCTGTTCTCTATCTCTCTAATTATGTTCTTTCATGGATGTTATATAAATGAAAACAGAAAATATCCTTTTGGGATTGGCTTTTTTCATTCAGCATTATCCCCTAGAGATTCATCCAAGCTGTTGCATGCATCAGCAGTCTGCTTTCTATTTCTGAGTAGAATTGTTGTCTAATTTCCACATGTCTAGAGATTTTTGCGTTCTCTTTCTGTTGCTGATTTTTAGTTTAATTCCATTATCGTCAGAGAACATGCTCAGTATGATTTAATTATTCTAAATTTGCTAAGGTTTGTTTTATGGCCCAGGATATGGCCTATCTTAGTATACGTTCTGTGGGCACTTGAAAAGAACATGAATTCTGCTCTTGTTGGGTGGAGTGTTCTGTAAATGTCAGTTAGATCCTGTTGGTTGATTGTGGTGTTCTTCCATGTCTTGCTGATTATCTGTCTAGTAGTTCTAGCAATTGCTGAGAGCGAAGTGTTCAAGTCCTTAGCTATAATAGCAGTTTTGTCCTTTCAGCTGTACCAGTTTTTGCTTTATATATTTTGAAGATCTGTTGTTTAATGCATACATATTTGGGATTGCTATATCTTCCTGGTGGGTTAATCCTTTTATCACTATGTAATCTCCCTTTTTTTCCCTAGAAATTTCCTTTGCTCTGAAGTCTACCTTGGCTGATAGTAGAATAGCCCTCCCTGCTTGTTAAAAATCAATTACACGATATATCTTTTCCATCCTTTTACGTTCTATCTACATATGTCATTATGTTTGAAGTGTGTTTCAGCATATAGTAGACAACATGTAGTTGGGTCATGATTTTCTTAATCCAGTCTGCTGATCTCTGTCTTCTAATTGAAGTGTTTAGGCCACTTACATTTAAATTATTGATACACTAGGGCTTAAGTCTGCCATTTTATTATTTGTTTTGTCCCTTCATTCATGCTTTACTGTAGGATACTTGAACCATTTTTAGAATTACACTTTAAAATGTTTTTTACTCCATCACTATGTTTAGTTTTCTTACTGGCTGCTTTACATTACATAAATTACATACATAACTTCTATTAGTATCAATGTTTTACCACTTCAAGTGTAGTGTAGAACCTTACTTTCATTTAAGTCCCTTTCCCCTTCTCACTTTTAATGTAATTGTTGTAAATAGTTCCTCCACATATACCAAGCACCATATCAGTGTTGTAATTTTTGCTTCAACCATCAAATATGATTAAAGAAACTCATGAAGTAAAGGATGGTCAGTTACACTTACTTCTAATTTTACCCATTCCATTGTTCTTAACTTTCTGGAGGCCCCAGCCTTCTTCTAATTTTCTTTCCATTTAAAAGACTTCCTTTAGGCATTTCTTAAAAGAAGGTCTGCTAGCAACAAATTCTATTAGTTTGCCTTTGCCTGAGAGTATCTTTATTTCTCCTTCATTCCTGAAGGATAGTTTTGCTAAACGGAGGATTCACAGCTGACAGTTTTCTTTCCTACCTGAGAAATGGTGTGCCACTTCCTCTGGCTACTGTGGTTTCAGATGAGAAATCTGCTATCATTCAAACTGGTGTTCCTCTACAGGCAATGTGTCACTTCTTACTGTTAATATTTTTTCCTCTGTCTTTAGTTTTCAGAGGTTTAATTTTGATGTGTCTTAGTACGGATTTTTGGAGGGCTTATCCTATATGGCCTGCTCAGCTTCTAGGACCTGTGGGTTTATGTTTTTCACCAAATTTGGGGAGTTTGCAGCCATGATTTCTTCAAATACTTTTTTCAGCCTCATACTTTCTCTCTCTTCTTGTTCTGGTATGCTAGTGATACCAATTATTGTCCCACAGATGTCTGAGACTGTGTTCACTTTTTTCTCGGTCTGTTTTCTCTCTGTTGCTTAGATCAAGTGAATTCTATTATTTTACCCTCAAGTTCCCTAACTCTGTCCTGTCATCTCCACTCTACTATTGTCTGTCCTTCTAGCAATGGACACAGTATCATTTTGGTTAATGTATTTTTTTAGTTCTGTAGTTTCCATTTGGTTCTTTTTGTAATTTCTATTTCTTTACTGAGATTTCTATTTTTTTCATTTTAAAATAATTTGTAATTACTTATTAAAGCATTTTTCTGACTACTTTAAAATCCTTGGCAGAGCATTACATCTGATTCATCTTGGCATTCATGCCATTTAACTGTCTTTTGGCACTCAAATTGTGGTTTTCCTAGTTCTTGGTATGACAAGTGATTTTCAAATGGATGCTGGACATTTGGGTTATTATGTTTGGAGACTCCTGATTCTACTTAAATCTTCCATTTCAGCAGGCAGTTGCCCTTTTTAAGTTTAGCATGTAGATTCCAGACTACTTTTGTGGCCTATCATTCCAGTGATAATTTCATCTCAGAGCCCTTGTGTTGCCCTCCTGGTCCACTTCTTCTGGCACTGCTAGAGCTGCTCAATTTCTGTTGGTGCCGCCTGAAGAGTTGGAAGGCTTCCCTGAGTGACCTGATGTCACTGGACCACCTTCTGATGTGGTGGGGGCAGGGAAGACATGCTTACTCTAGGTCTCCTTGTGCTACCAGGAGGGAGGCTGGAACATTCCAGGCTCCACTGACACTGCCTGTGCAGTTTGGACAGCCCACTGACACCTAAGTTGTACAGCAAGGGTGGGGTACCGGCAGGGGTTCTGAAGCTGTCACTGTGGACAGATTGTAGAGTGGGGGTTGTAGCTCCCCTCTAGATCTACGTTAGGTGTCCTCCTTCCCAGTCCTTCGGCCAGAGGAGGCTTTCCTTGAAGATTTGTCTATATCTATAGGCTGTTCTGGGTTGTTCCTCTGGTGCCTAGTCTAGGGAAATATAAGAGAAAGAGAAAATGCAGGGAACCGACCTCATCGCTTTTCCTCCAGTCCTGAGATCCTTAGCTAGTCTGTCTTCTTATTTCCAACTCCTTTCCTTGTTGTCTGTTGAATTATTTGCAGGGTATTTCATTGTAGTTAGATGGAAAGAGCAGGTAAAAGTGATGTCCCACCATCTACATTTCAGCATTATTTCTCATCTTGACTATTGCCATGCCTTCCAAGGGGCCTCACTTGCCATCCACTCTGGCTCCCTCCTGATCTATTCTTCAACAGCAACCAAAGGAGCCTTTATAATGCAAACCTGATCTTGCCAATGCTCCCCTTAAAGTCTTTCCTTGGTCCCCATTGTTTTACCAGCCCCATCCATCTCACAACACCCCTTGCCAGAGGAAGATTTTATTTATTTCCTGAAACAGTGTCAGGCTCCCTCACTGTATTTATTTTCAAGGGCTGCCATAACAAAGTACCACGGACTTAGCAGCTTAAACAACAGAAATTTCTCACAGTTCTGAAGGCCAGAAGTGCAAGACCAGGGTGCAGGGCTGGTTCTTCCTGAGGCCTCTCTGGGCTGTAGACAGCCATCCTTGTGTTCACACGGCCTTCTCCCTGTATGCATGTCTCTTTCTCCAGATTTCCCCCTTTTATAAGGACACCAGTCATATTGAATTAGGGTGCACTCTAATAACCTCATCTTGATCATCTTCAAAGACCCTATCTCCATATAAGGCTACATTCTGAGGTGTTGGGGTTAGGATTTTTTGAATTTTGGGGGGACAGAATTTAACCATAACACCACCCACCAGAAGGCCTTTGCCCAGTCTATTCTCTCCCTCTGCAACCCTTTCTCCGCCCATACTCCATTTCACCTGGTTAACTATTACTTATTTTTCATATTTCACTTCTGCTATCACTTCCTCAGGGAAGCCTTACAAGTCTAGATCAACTTCCTTTGCCATTCATTCTCTTAGAACCATTGTAGTTATACATTTATTAATCGCATCTTTCCATTAAAGATTTATCTCCTCCTGCTAGATGGTAAGATCTATGACAGCAGAGACCCTGCCTGGCCAAACAAGTGCCTGCTGGAGGAAAGAATGAATGAAGGTTACCAAATGCTACTTAGTAACATTTAAAAAATACAACAATCAACAATAAATACTACCATGTCAACAACAAAAAAGGGTCAGATTCAAAATAAAGTTCAGTTCTTAAAATTAAGATATTTTGCTTTTTGAAAACTCATTAAGCTCATTATCACAGTCAGGAGCTGCCTGACCAGATTTTGGGAACCCTAGTTGCAGTGAGCTCTACCAAATCTATGTTCCAGTCTAAGCTCACACCCACCCTGCATACTAGCGTGTGACTTCTTCCAAGCTGTTTAGACACCTCTGCCACCACCCCAAAGGTAACAGCTGTAAAATGCCAGGCACAGCGACAGACCACTGGTGCCATCAATCCTGTGTGTCCCAACGAGACAGCCTGCCTTAAGACCACTGCTTGTCCAGTACCAAGCGTGTAACTTAAACCACAAGGTGGCATCCAGTCAGCAGACTGGCAGCCATCTTTTCTGGAATGGCATTGCCCAAAGCTTGGGGGATTCTAAACAGTACAGAAAACGGCTCCCCAGCTATCCCAGCGTAGTAAATTGATTCCTTCTTTTTTGGTTTAGTTTGTCTTTGGTTTCCAGCGGCTGGCTGGTACGGTATCCGAGCCCTTGATCTTGGTGTTTGATTCCTTCTTCATATGGGGCAGGATTTCATTAAAGGGCAGGCCCCGGCCCCATGCCCATGCCTTGGGCAAGCTGCACCTTTTCTAGATAGGTGTGTCCCCATCTGCAGAGTGAAAACAAGAGCAGGGGTATTCCTGGGGCAGAGTCCAGCACAGAAGAGGCTCGGTCCGACTTGGCTCCAATTGAGGCCTTCCGCGGAGAAAACCGAGGATCAGAGACTCGCAAAAGGCCGCGGAAGGAAAAATCCTGTGCTGCCGGAAAGTGTCCCGTCCTCACAACCCCCCCCCCCCCACCCGAGCTGCCAATAAAGTTGCGCTGGCGCAGCCGGAAGTCGTGCCGTAATCCGTGCTGCGGCCGTCGTAAAAGCGCCGGTTCCCCTTAGCGACGGGCAACGCGAGGAAGATGGCGGCGCTGGTGGCGGCGGAGGCCGCGGCAGTGCCGGGCCCGGCCGAGATTGCTGAGGCGACGGAGCTGAGCCGCGCCCTGAGCCGCCTACTACCGGGGCTGGAGACCGAAAGCAAGCTGGGCCGGCGGCGTGCGCTGGAGGCTCTGCAGCGCGTGCTGGAGGCAGCGGCGCAGCCCGAAGTCGACCCCGGCGCCTTCCAGGGTCCCTGGGCGCGCCTGTTACTGCCGCGCCTGCTCCGCTGCCTGGCCGACCCGGCCGAGGGCTGCCGCGCGTTGGCCGTGCACCTACTGGGCCTGGGTCTGCGGCGCGCCGCGCGACCCTGCGACGCCCTGCCACGCCTGCTGCCCGCGCTTGCCGCGCGCCTGGCCGGCCCCGAGTCCTCGCGCCGGCCGCCGCCCGAGCCCTGCGAAGAGCTGCGCCTGGCGCTCGTGCAGCTGCTCGGCCTGGCGGTGGGCCTGGGCGGCGCCGCGCTCGCGCCCTACCTGGACGATGCAGTGCGCGTGCTGCGCTCCACGTTGCTCGACCCCTTCGCCGCCGTGCGCCGCGAGAGCTGCGAGTGCGCCGCGGCCCTGGCGCGCGCCACGCCGGGTGAGCGCCCGCCTGTCTCCTACCAGCCCCCAGCCCGCGCCCTGTGCACCTAGATACCGGCCCAGGCCCACCGGTCGGCGCTCCGCTCCCGAACCCCCGCCGCCGCTCGTGTCCAGATTCTTTCTATGCGGGTCTGGGAGGCGGTGCGTTCTGATAGCTGCCCCTTGCTCGGGTCACTTTCACCCGGGTGGTGAAGGGGGACACACGCTGAGAAACACCGCTCCAGTCCGTTCACTTCTTTTCATCCCAATTTCTCTACTCGAGTCCACCTGTCTTCTCTCTCTGGTTTGGACCGCTGTTCTCCCAGATGGAGAGAGGCCGTTTCTCTCTTGCGTCCTTTTAATCCATTCTCCATCATTTTAAAAGCTCTGATCTGATCGGGACATTTCCTTTCCCTAAGTAGCCATTGCTGCAGGATCTTGCCCCACTTTCCTCTGTCCTGGCTTGTTTCTGGCTGGAATGATAGAAGGCGCCTACTTAGTGCTGACGGGAAGACTTCTGGGAAGAATGTGTTGAGAAAAGGGGTGGGGGGAATGATAAACTCAGGTTCAGGTTTTTAAAAGATCACTGTGGTGCTGTGTGGGGAATGGATTCTGGAGGTAGCAAGAGAGGAAATGAGAAAGACAGTTGCGACTATTATTAATCCATATTTTAAGTGACAGCTTGGACTTGGAAGCGGGGAGTGCTAATAGAGATGGAGAGATGTTTTGAAGGCAGAAATGACAGGGTTTCCTGTTGAACTAGGTGAGGGGTGAGGAAGAAGGAGGTCTGGGATAGACAGAAACACAAAGTAAGAGCTGGACTTATGTAATGTCCAGGTGTCCGTTTCAGTCATTTTAAGTGGATTCCAGAAAGTTCAGAATTGCTTGTGGAGCTTGGGCAAAAGGCTTTCGTAGGAGACAGGGGTTGGAAATTACAAGCACTTAAAGCATTTCTCATCAGCCTTTGGCCACTTCTTTCCCTAGCCTGTGCATCAGCTCCCCTGGGCTACCTTTCGTTCCTCCAGAGGACCTTCTAACCTTTCCACATTCCCTCACTAGACTTTTAGTTCCCTAAGGGCAGAACCGTGCCTACCTGTGCCCCCAGCACCTAGCACAATGCCTGCTATGTAGGAGGTGCTCACCGATTATTTGTTGAGTGGAGGACTGTTTCCTCTGCTCGGAAGTGTCTTTGCGTTTCTAACACCATCCCCTCTGCCCCTCCCCTGGGTTGGGGGGGCTGTCTTCTGGATCCCCATCACAGCCCCTGTCACACAGGGTAGTAGCTGCCTATGTCTGAGGATCTGAGAGGTTAAAGAACTCACCAAAATATCACTGAAATATCCATTTTATAGATGGGTCCCAAACAGTGCAGAACTGAGGCCAGAACTTCAAAATTTGAGGGTCAGCCTGGATCCCATAAAGACCCCTCTGATTCTGATTTTCTGTGCAGCAGTGGAGCAACTTTCCCTAAAGAGGTGCTGGTCTAGCTTCCTAAAGGAATTCTGGTGTCTGGCTTTGGGTGCAGCTGGGAATAGGGACTTGCCCAGTGTCCTCTGGACTCAGTTTCTTTCCTCTGGTCAGTGAACCTCTCAGGCACGCACTGTAGCCATCAGCAGCTTCAGGCCCTCTCACAGCCCCCACCTTCATCTCAGTGGAGTCAATCCCCCAGCCTTTGAGTTGTATAGGTGCTGTTTGAGTCACATGCCATATCTGAGCCTCTCCCTGTGCCAGGCAGTGCAGAGCTCTGCTTGGCAGCCTGTGGCATATGCTGTTCCTGCAGCAGGGACCTTGGATGGGGAGAGTAAGGGAGTTGGAAGATCACAGGTGCTGGTTGGGGGGTGAGGTGCATCAGAGAAGCTCTGGTAATTGGCGACCTCCCTATCCTACAGACCACTTCCACATGCAGTCAGAGTCTTTGATCAGTCCCCTGATGCAGACCATCTCCCACCAGCACTGGAAGGTCCGGGTGGCTGTCATCGAAGCCACAGGCACGGTGATCCAGTTTGGCAATGGGAAGTCAGTGGACGACGTGCTTTCTCACTTTGCCCAGCGGCTCTTTGACGACGTTCCTCAGGTAACAGGAGTTTCTCTGCTGGACAGTCTGTTCTTCTATCCGTCAGAAACATGTGACATGCTATTTTTAACTGACTCACTTGTTTTTTCTTTTTTTAAGATGCGTTAAATGTCCTTTCATCATTCTCAGTCAGTCACAAGATGTTCCTAATTTCACATCTTTGAGAAACTAGAGGAGAGCTGTATTGTTTTAATATATTTGTTAAATCTTAATTCCAAGGAAAGTGGAAAAGCACTGTTTGTAATTATTGTCTCTTAGGAGGAAAAAAATTTAAACTGTGTTCTTGAACGGTTTGCAGAACCATATTTAATATGCCCATCCATCAAGGCGAATTTTATTGAAAAGACAGTGGTTAGTGGACCTGGCTTGGGAGGAGGAGGGTGGAGTCAGGCTTTGTTGGGGATAATTCACGTTGTTGGGCTTTGGAACCCACTGAGACAGACAGACAGGAATGTGACAGTTGGCTCTATTGCTGGCAGAATCCGGCTCAGAGGGCATAACTTGGTTCTGAGGTCCCAGTGGCTTGCTAAAATGGAGACCACACTGGGACATAGTGAAGGCTGGCAGTGTATAGGTTCTGTCTTAAAGGGGGTAACTGATGAAGGGAGAGCACGTGCTCCTAGTGAAGTAGGTGGGAGGAGCAGTAGCCAGAGTCCTACAGAGAGGTTAGAAAGGGTCCCTGCCTGAGCCACCTTGGGCCATTCCCATCTGGTCAGTGCACTGAGCACTGCCAGTCTCTCTTCCATGTGCTGTTCACACGTCATCTTGTTTCATTTGCGTAAGAATCCTACATGTCAGGTTATGTCCACTCTAAGGTTGCCCTGCTGGAGCCAGCCTCAGGCCAGGTCTCCTAAAACAGAGGATGCTCTTCCAGGCACTGTCCCTCCCACTCCCAGGGACCACGTTATTTTGTTTGTTTTGTTTTATTTTTAAACAGCTTTATTGAGCTATAATTCCCATACCATACAATTCACTCATTTAAAGTGTTCAGTGGTTTTTGGTGTGTTACATTATTAAGGTTTTTTTTAAACAAACGTTATAAAAATGCTTGATTGATTGGAATCTGAACCCTTGACCTTGGTGTTATAACACCGTGCTCTAATTAACTGAGCCAACTGGCTAGCGTGTTACATTACTAACTTTTTAAAACTCTGGTAAAATATATATGCCATAACGTTTGCTATTTTTAATTATATTCACAATGTTATGCAACCATCACCATTATCCAAAACTTTTTCATCTTCCCAAACAGAAACTCTGTAACCATTAAGCAGTAACTCTATGTTCCCACCTGTCCCCCAGCCACTGGAACCTCTAATCTTTCTGTGTATGAATTTACCTATTCTAGGTATTTCATATAAGTGTAATCATACAACATGTGATCTTTTGTGTCTGGCTTTTTTCACTCGGATAATGTTTCCAACATTCATCCATGTTGCACCATGTAGCAGTACTTCATTCCTTTTAATGGCTGAGTAGTATTCATTATATGGGTACACCGTATGGAATTTTGTTTATCAGATCGTCTGTAGGTGCACGCTTGAGTTGTTTCCACCTTTTTGGCTACTGTGAATACTGCTGTGTGGACATGTGTGTACGAGTGTCTGTTTGAGTCCCTGCTTTCACTTCTTTGGTGTATATACCCAGGAGTGGAATTGCTGAGTCATATGATAACTCTATATTTAGCTTTTTGAGGAATCACCCAAGTGTCTGCACCGTTTTACATTTCCACCGTGGCTGTACCATTTTACGTTTCCACCAGCAACATAAGAGGGTTCCGATTATTCCACACTCTTGCCAATGCTTGTTATTTCTGTTTTATTGTTATTATATCTATCCTAGTGGGTATGAAGTGGTATCTCACTGTGGGTTTGATTTATATTTCCCTAATGGTTAGTGATGTTGAGCATGTTTTTGTGTGCTCATTGCCAAGTTACTTACTTTACATGATTTTTACCCTTTCCCCCCTTAATATTCCTAGGAATTTGCATGCTATAACATTCAACTTGCATGACTCAAGGTATGGTTTTGCTCTGTTAACGTGTGCACAGGCAGACTGAATGAACCAAGATGCCTGGTCCAATTATACAAAAAGATTAAAAGGAAGGAGGCTTATGGAAGGGATAAAAACTGTTTCCCTCTACTTCCATCCTGAGGAAGGTGGAGGAACTGGAGGGAGCAATCCAGTTGGTTTGACCTCAGAACTTAAGGCTGAAAACAAGTCTCAGCAGGAGGAGGTTTCCTAGAGGGAAATGGTATGAAGGTGGCAAGGGGAAGGTGGACTTCAGGGCTTTCAGGGGCCAGGATAGAAGCCCCGGCTCAGTTACTTGTCTGTGATGCTACGTGCCAGGGCGCACACACAGGACAGGTCCAGGTGTGGCACCGCAGAGAGGGAGGCTCTTCCAGGAACCTTAGTCCGTCCCTTCAGTCTTGTGGGGCCAGGTGAAGTTGAATCTAACCATGTCCCCAGTTGGCCCCTCCTGGAGCTCAGGTGGGGTCAGCACATGGCAGCATGGAGGATGGGCTCCTGAGCAGATCAAGTTCTGCCAAGGGAGGAGAAGGGGGCAGGGTGCTGGGTCAGCACCCATACTGTCCTGCATGTATGACAGGTGCTTCCACCACTAACCAAAGACCTGGGCTGCGGGGAGCAGTTCCAGGAAGTGAGGGCAAAAACAGACCAGTGAGAAGCAACAATATTGCCATGGCTGGGATGGTTTCTCATCTTCCTTAAGCCTGAGGAGGAAAGAGGTTTCTTTGTGTCATAGGCCAAGTCTTATAATAGTGTAATAACTATGTATCATGAGCTCTCTGTAAATAGTATAACTGAGGGCTGAGCCCGTGGCTGGCGCACTCGGGAGAGTGCTGCACTGGGAGCGTGGTGACACTCCCGCGGCGGGTTTGGATCCTATATAGGAATGGCCGGTGCACTCACTGGCTGAGTGCCGGTCACAAAAAAAGACAAAAAAGAAAAAAAAAAAATAGTATAACTGAATCAGTAGCTCTCTTCAAATACTATAAGTGTATATTGATAGCTGTTTGTAAGTACTCTGTGTATCAGTAGCTTTCTGTAAATACTGTAACTGTGTACTGATAGCTATACATAATTTAACTCCACAGTTATTGAAGTACTATAACTGTATTAATAACTATCTGTAAATACTATGTCTGTATTAATAGCTATCTGTAAACACTATAACTCCACAGCTACCTATAAATAGTACAACTGTATTTATAACTATTTGTAAATACTATATTTCCATAGCTATCTGTAAACAATATAACTTGATGGCTATGTGTATTTAGTGTAATTGTGTGTTGATAGCTATCTGTAAGTTGTGTAACTGGGTCTCAGTAGGTATGCATGAATAGCTTACTTTGTATCAGTAGCTATCTGTGAAAAAGCTGACATTGTGTTGTTGATCCTGCCCTGCATCTATACCATAAAGGGTCTGCATTTCCAAAGAAAAGTGAAGTCTTCAGTTGACTGCTTTCATATTGGTGCCATTAAGGGCAACATTCTTTGTTTTCTGTGGTGACAGACTTTTCCAAAACTTCAGTTCATTTCTCTTTCTTTTTTGTTATTTAATATCCCCAAGACAAGTGCTCTGCACTATTAAGACGATTTTCATTTTTTCACTTCTTACCAATGGAATTTAATTTGCTCAGTGCAATGTCCAGGACAGGCTGAGGTGGGATTTCAAATGCAGCTTTTTAATTGCCTGCCAGCTTTTGGGTTTATTGGACCCTATTAACGGAGACCCCTACAAAGTCCTTTACAGTGTTGAATGTGAAGTCACAGTGCTGCCCATTTTACTTTTATGTCAGCTCTGTGACCATTGTCCTTGAGCTGACTTTGGGCTATCCGCATAGCATACTCCTCAGCCCCGGCAGACAACGCAGGGCTGCGTTGAGATCCCACACACACTCTGTGCAGAAGGTTCTGACTGCCTTCAGCTTGCAAAAAACTTTTCAACAGCTCTGTCCTGTAGCCCACTGGACTAAATTCTAGGTCATTGCAATACATCATAGGGACCTTGAGATGACTTTGTCCTACCGCTTTTAGTCTGTGTAGTCTTCCTAATGAAGAGGAGACTTATTATCTCCTCCTTACAAATGAGGAAACGGGGGCTCAGAGGTGTTGAGTAACTCGCTTAGGTAGCACAGCTAGGTAGGTGACAGAGCAGGTCAGAATATGGCCTGTCCAGCTCCCTAAATTTTTCCTTCTGGAGTCTTATCACCTTGGGGTCTCTGGGACAGCGTCTGAGGAAGTGGAAAGGGTGGTAACCTTTGCAACAGGGACTAATGTAGCTCCCCACTCCTGTGTAACTGCAGCCCTGAGTTCAGGTCACCAAGCTGCAGTGAGGCAGACTGGGGAGTATGGTTTTGAAGCAGACCTTGTTGGGGGCTCACTGGGGCTGCCCCCTGCAGGGATGTCCTCATCACCGAGCTGGTTGTCAGACAGTCCCCTGCTGCTTTGCTCTTATCCTGCCTTGCCAACTCCATTCTGGTCCAGAGAGGCCTTCAGGGAACAGTTAACATTACAAGAAAGGCTGGGAAAGCACAGGTAACTTTCCAAAGATGAGTAATTGTCAAGTTCCTTTTTCATGTGGCCCCATGACTGAGTCTCAGTGTATCTACTTTATGTTGCTTGTGAAAGCTCCAGGCAGTGTGGCCAGAAGAGTGTGGCCAGAAGAATGTGGCCACATCTGTCCCTCATCTGACAGGGTACATGAGAAGCAGGGCTGGAGTGGCAGCTGCTGTGTCTCGAGAAAGAGCTGCTATTGGTGACCACCCCGCCCAGTCCCCTCCTGCCACGAGGGTGTGGTGGCTGAACGTCTCATCCTGCGGTGTGCACCATCCATGTGAAAGAGCCCTGGATTTATGTTATGTTGTCATCCATAAACAGAGTCGTGTAAATCCATCCTGTCCCTCTGCTGCCCATGCGGCTGCCCTTACCTTTCAGGAACTCCCTCTGCATATTGCTGTGTCTCATACTGTAGGTGATGATGTTTTGTTTAGAAGATGGAATTTTGCATGTTTTATATAGTTTGGTTAAAATACTCTACCTTGTTGCTAAAGCTTATGGGATGTGGACTGCTTAGGCATTTGCATGGGCACCTGCCTGGGAATGCCAGGCTTGCAAGCTGGAACTTGGCAAGCCCCATCAGCCCCACTACAGGTTCCACTCAGGCATTTCTGAGCTCCTGCCCTGTGCCAGCACCCTGGTGGAACATAAAGGTGGTCAGGTCACACCCAAGCCCTTGAGGAGGGCTTAGTCTCATTAGCTTCAAGCATCTCACGGATGGACAGGTAGATGGACGATGGACAGGCTAATGGTTGGATTGGTGGATGGGCAGGTAGGCAGATGATTCTTATACTGTGAATGAGTCTGGATAATGTAGAGGAGAATTCTAAGGTAAGCAAAGGAGGTTGCTCCTCATCACACTGCAGCTGCTTCTGAGAGGCCATGGGACGTGGTTGTCAGGAACCCGAGAGCCCACAGGCAGAGTCCCACCTGAATGAGCCAGAACAGGCATCAGAGTCCTTAAGTTCTATCAGGGCATCATGAAAATTGAAGCTCTTGCCCTATAAGAAAAGGGATGCACTGTGCTAATGGCTTTTTGTTCTTGTCTAGAGCAGGTGTGAGTTAGTACAAGTGTATTAGTCTATTTCTGTGGCTTATGATGGAATGCCTGAGACTTAGGTAATTTACAAAGAAATGAAATTTATTTCTTACAGTTTGGGAGGCTGGGAAGTCCAGGGAATACATCTGGTGAGAGCCTTCTTCCTGGTGGGGTGATGCTTCACAGCAACAGAGTATCACATGGTGCAAATGGGCTGAGCAAGAGAGAGTTAGCCTTCTCCCTAGCTCTCCTTATAAAGCCATCAGAGCCATGCCCATTATTCCATGAATAGATCCATCCATTGACAAGGGCACAGTCCTCACAATCTAATCACCTCTTAAAGGCCCCACCCTTCAATTACCACAATTGGATTTCCCACCCTCTTAACATTGTTACATGGGAGATTGTTTCCAATACATAAACTTGTGGGAAACACATTTCACCCACAGCAACAAGGTAGGGATGTGATGCAGGGAACACTGTGCACCTGCCATTGCCAGTTGTGAGATCACACTTCTCACCTCCCTTCCTCCTCTTGCTTTTTCCTCCCACCTCATTTCAAACTGAAGTAACAACAAAAGTAGAATGGATGTTCATGCCCTCCAAAGATTTAACAATTATTTCATTGAAAAATTTTCAGATTGAAAAAATTAAAATGTTACAGATTCAGTTGAAGCCCCTTTTGCTAATTCTTTAATTGAATTTGAATGTTACATTTTAAACAAAATTTGATATGTTATTAAAAAATTTTATTGGTACTATTTTTAAATTGTTTTGTATTTTAAAGAGGGAGGCTTACTGAAAATGATGTGAGATGCTTAAAATTTGAGGCCTTTGGTCAGCATGGGTGGACGTAGAGTAAAGTGCTGTAAAAAGTGTTATGAATGATGCAGTTATTGAAAATCAGATGCTGGGTAGAAAGATCTCCACCACCGCCCCCCTGCCACCACCCTGCCACCCCAAAATCTAAAGTCTATGAAATGCTGAAGCTCGAGGGATCTCTCCTACAAAGGAGTATGCCTAGTAGCTGCTTTGATTCTTTGTGAAATAGAGAGCATCTGCTGAGAGCTAGGACATATCAATAAATAGTTTCTTTATAAAGAACTAGACATTTTCATCATTCTTGATTTTAAAAAAAAATTAAACTGAAAAATTCCAAGTTAAGGGAGAATGGAAGGGCTGGCTGGTTAGCTCACTTGGTTGGAGAGAGGTATTGTTACACCAAGGCAGGGGTTCAGATCCCCGTAAGGCAGGGGTTCAGATCCCCGTACCAGCCAGCTGCCAATCCCCCCACCCCCAAAAAAGTAAACAAAAAGACAAGCAGTTAGAATAACTAGAGTTTACCCATGAAAACAAAAAACCTTTTATAGAGTGTGGTGCTGATAACATCAGGGTCAAGGGTTTGGATCCCTGTACTGGCCAGCTGCCCAAGAAAAAAGGGGCAAAGGCAAATGAAAAAAATTTTTTCATGTTCATGTGCTGTTTAAATGTAGAGTATTTTTTACCTTTGTCCTTATGTGTCTGTTTGATTTAATAGATTGTGTTGAGTACGGTATTCTCCAGCCCAACAACCCCATGACCCACAAACCTGACTCATGAGTAAATAATTTCTAATCAGTTCATTTTGATTTTTTTAAAAATTGAAGTTTTTTTTTTTAAAGATGACCAGTGAGGGGATCTTAACCCTTGACTTGGTGTTGTCAGCACCACGCTCAGCCAGTGAGCGAACCGGCCATCCCTACATGGGATCCGAACCCGGGGCCTTGGTGTTATCAGCACCACACTCTCCCGAGTGAGCCACGGGCTGGCCCAGAAAATTGAAGTATTTTCTGCTTAATCAAACTGTTACGTGGCAAGTCAGTATTTGGTGCTGTGTTTCTCCTGTGAACTAAAAGAAAAGGGAGAATTTGTCTCATACTAACTGGAATTTGAAGGTTTCTTATTTACTAACTAGAGGCTGATAGAAAAGAGAGCAGCCTAGGAGACTTGGGAGTGGCCCCAAAACCTACCCCGCCCACTATCCTCGTGCACAAGGTAAGACATCTGAAGTCTCCTTTCTACTGTGGGCCCCTCCAGACATCCAGAAAGTGCAGGATCCCAGAGCATGCAGATGTCAGGGAGGGGAAAGCCGCAAGGCCAGTTCCGGCAAGTTCAAACTTCTTCCTTACTGTTGGCCCAAGGCAGGTTTTTGTTACAGAGCTCTCTGAAGACTGTGCTCAAACCTTGCCAGTGTGGCCCAGCCGTGCCCAAATATTCTCTGAATTCCTGTCTGTCACTCCAAAAAGGCCCTGCTCATTCTTATGCGTGTTTTGGCACCAGCTGAGTTTACAGTATGGATTTTTTAGTGCATGGCCTTTGACCAACGGGCTTTCTAGCATTATTGGTGTATGGTACTGGCTGAGCTTCAAGTTTGCCGCTTGTCTCAAATAGCTTTGTAATAAATATGACCATAAGTTGATGCCTTCTAGCTGTATGAAATTCTAAGGCATCTTTGTTCTCAGCAGTCTTGGAATCCCACATAGCATCATGCAGGAAGACGACAAAGAAAGATTGTTCTGTGGTAATTCTATGATCAGGTAGTAGAGTTGGTGTGGGGCTGATTTTGGATTTCTGTTCATTGTTATCTAGCTGCTTGGACTTCTAGTCATGTATATTTTCAAATAGTTGAGGAATATCTTTTTTTTTCAGAACTTTATTTGTATTCTGTTTGTTAGTAAGGATCCTCATGTTAGTTAATAACTACCCTGGTTTTTAAAAATAACTTGTTATTTTAAAATAGTTTAAGACTCACAAGAAGTTACAAAAATTGTACAGAGTTCCTGTGGCCCTTCACCTGGGGCCATCTTGTGTCCGCTGCTGTGCAGGGATGGGAGTCAGAGGGGTGAAGGATTGCTGAGCTCCCACCAGGTACAAGCACTTTCAGGCACTCCCCTGGCATTCACTTGTTTAGCCCTCGTGGGAACCCAGTGACTGTCCTATTATTTTTTTCTCATTTTCCAGATGGAAATGAGCTGTCCCCACAAGGCAAGGGGCCGGCCATTTGTAGTGTTGAACAGGGAGAGGGTTGTCTGTGCTCCAGAGCTCCTGGGGATCAGGTTAAGGTTGCCTTCATCCGAACCACTTCTTTACCTGGTTCCTTCCTGGACTCATTCCGCTTCCCTCCCTTGATAAATTAAGGGGCGCCTGAGGTTCCGTCTCCCCATCTACGGCTCTGCTCTTTCAGAGCTATACTGGGGCACCTGGTGCGATTTTAAGCTAGTCTCTTCCCCTGGTGGTAGGTAAGGTAGGTAGAGACCTGCGTGTAACCTTTTCAAATGGCTAGCAGCAGAACTGGGGGGTACCCTGGGAAAGCCATCAGGGAAGATGTCCACGTGGAAGACTAGGAGCTGCCTGTCACATTCACCCCGAGTGTGTTCTTTGCCTGGCATGACGTCTTTTTCTTTTCTTCTACACACAGGTGCGACAGGCGGTGACCTCTGTGGTGGGGGGCTGGCTGCTGAGCCTACGGGACCGCTACTCCTTTTTTCACAAGCTCATCCCTTTGTTGCTGAGCAGCCTCGATGACGAGATTCCTGAAATCACGTAAGTGGCCATGGTTCTGAGGAGAGACTGAGACCTTTTGTTTCCAGATGCTGGGAGTCAGGCAGCTAATTATAGCCTACCCTTGGGCCTCTTGACGTAGGCGTGTCTTTGGTTGACAACAGTAGATTCATTTGTTTTCTGGTTTATCAGGCACTTGCTTTTCCTAAATTGTCATTTACAGCAATGATTGCTTCTCTTTGTTTCAGAATTTCTCATAGAAACCTGCCCTTGTCCCCGTATTCTAGGTGTTATGAGATTATGTGGCATCCAGAAGGTCTCTGTAACTTTTAAAATATTATTTTGCATCAATGATTGCTTCTCTTTGTTTCAGAATTTCTCATAGAAACCTGCCCTTGTCCCTGTATTCTAGGTGTTATGAGATTATGTGGCATCCAGAAGGTCTCTGTAACTTTTAAAATATTATTTTGCATCTTTTTAACATTTTGATTGGGCACATGGATAGAAATCAGTCACCTTTTAGTGTGGTCAGTAAAGTGATGAAAAGCCCACTGGAATTTCTGGTTTGCTCTTTAAGGAATATGGGACTTTCCACTATCTCACACAGTGAAGTTGACTTGACCCACACACTGGCTCAGTAAGGAGCAGTACTGCAGAACTCTCCTCCTGCAGTGAGCGAGCCCTGAACTGTTGATTGTTTCTGTTGTGCTGCAGGCAGTTGGCCACCAGCCTCTGGGAGAAAGTTGGCCTACAGTGGCAGAAGGAGAATGAGGAGGACCTGAAGGACAAGCTGGACTTCGCCTCTCCCCGCCCAGCCCACTACCCTCCACAAGGTGAGTGGCAGCCTTTCAGATGAACAACAACCATGGGAAAGGGCCATGAGCTCAATCTTTGTTCATGTGGGAAAGGAGTGCCTGAGCCTTAAGGAAGGCTTTAACTCCTGCAGGTCTGTTGAGACCAGGGCAGCCACTTGGGCCAGAAGGAAGCAGGAATCCCTGGTCTCGAAGGTCCCAGAGAAAGGGTGCCTTCTTCCATTGGGATGGAACTCCCTCCTGCAAAAGCCAATGTTGTTGTCACCCACGTGTCCTGGGCAGGGCAGCACACCTCCGTCCTCAGCATCGCCCGGGCACCCCTCATTCGCTTCCATGGCAGCCTCTCTCTCTCTCTTCTGGACCAGCTTTATTTTAAGAAGATGTGAAGGCTTCCAGACATGTCCAGATGCACCACTAGAAGGTGTCCACCTTGCTCCCTTGAGAGTGGATGCAAGGATGGACGTCTTAAGCTGTGGAGTCCTAGGCAACTCTGCTTAGTGGTAGTGGGAGTTTCAGAAACAGGTGGGCTGAGGGTGCTTTGTCATTTTACCAAAAAAGGAGCTAAACACATAGGTCACAAATAAGATGAAGTCTTTATATTCTGACTTCATTTCCACACTTAGAACAGGACCTCCCATTGTGCACCCTCCCTGTCCTGTCCTTTGCTTCCTTGCTGGATCACAAGCACACTTTATACCTTTGTTAGCGTGCCTTGTCTCTCCATAGTACCTAGTCAAGCCTGTGCTGAATCTGTGAGGAAGGGCTCAGGCCCAGCCTGCACTCCCTCTGCCTCATGGCCTGGGCCACCTCTGGCTTTATTATTTATTTTGGAAATCACTTTACTGTCATGGGAATGAGTATCTTCCACTTGTACTTGATCAGGTGCTTTTATCACTGTAATTTGTCTGCAGGGTATTTTCTTAAAATTGAATTATAGGTACACACTGACAAGGACAAAAAATAAAAATGCAACCCAGGTCAGATACCAGTGAGAGATATACAGTCTCACAACTTCCTAGATTGCACCTCTTCCCTCTCTGGGAATATTCCTCCTGCTGAATAGTCCAGGGGGCCGGGTCATTGCACTAGAGGGGAATGTTGTAAGTTGTGAAATACAGCAGGAAGATGGTTTCCTGTATTTTGTATTTGGCATGATGTTAAGTTTGAGGCCACAAAGGAACTGCTCCTCTCTTCAGCTGGCAAATCAGATAACCTTTTTCTTTCTTTCTGGTCGATATATCTCTGCTTTCACAGATTTGCCCCTCAACTGTGAAAACACACATATATTGGAAAAGGTGCAAAAATTAGTCGCTAACAAGGTTTATTCTGATTTAGTCATTTTGAGAGCACACCATCTTTTTAAAAATGTAGAACTTGAACATCAAGGTTGCTTATTAATTTATTTTTAAACGTGCCCTCTGTACCAAGAATGGAAGTGAAATTCCCAAAGGTTTGTTTTCACATTCTCTTAGTACTTTCTTCCTTCAGCTACCCAGAGTTAACTTTTGCACCAGTCGGACCTAGAAGCCACACGGTGGGTTGTGTTTATTTACATCACTTTTCAGCTGGGTTCTGATCATTGGTTGGGTAATAATTCTCTTAGATATGAGGTCCGGTGTGTCTACCTAACTAATTTTATACAGAACCTGAGGTTGTGTTCACCTGGCGCATAGTCAGTAGGAAATCCATCAAATATCGATTGAGCACAAAGGGCTGTTCTTATGATGTAGGTTTGTTCTTGCCGGTGGGCATTGGTTCATCCTTAACAGATCTCACCATAGAGAGGAGAGAAGGAGCATGGAAGACAGTAACTGTATTTTGAAGATGCAATCCTTTGAATGTGATAAGAGGAAGACAGTGAGATGCGTGTGTGGGCACAGACACACACACACCCCGCCCCCCTCATTGACTGACAAGGCCTACTATGTGCAGGGTACTTGAGGGAGGAGCTCTGTCTCCAGGCCTTCTGTTGTCTGGTGGAAATGTGAGATTTTCTAGTACTGCCTGATATAGAAATGGTTTAAGGACATGGAGATATTTCTTAGTGATTATTATAAAAAATCTAATTAGTGGTACATTGTGAAGCTTGGAGAATGTAGTTATGCTCAGAATTTTTGTTTCAACTAGGTTATAATAAATTCAGAATGAATTACAATCAAATGGCATAAGCACTAGATTTCACTAGATTTTTGGCATTATCCCTGAAATTACTTTTTTCAGTCTATAGATTTGAATTTTAAATGTAATTTTTCAGATTTTGCTTTTATGGTATTTCAAACGCCTAATTATGTCAGTCTCTTCATCAAAACCTCAGAGTAGCCCCCATCTCGCTGAGCACACACACTCCTCACTGTCCTTCCCAGCCCCACCCCCGTCCCAGCACCCACTTTGCCTGGGATCTTGTGACATCCCTTTCCCCAGGTGACCACACTCAGCCACTTAGAACAGGCTGCCTTTTAATCGTGACATTATTTACATCAGTAAAATTTATTCTTTAGAGCTGCAGTTCTGTGAGTTTTGATAAACACAACCTCTGTAATCAAGATATAGGACATTTCCATCACTCCAGAACTTCCCCTGTACCCTGGTGGCTGCTACGTGGCTTTCTCTCCCTGTAGTTTTCCTTTCCCAGGGTATCATGGAAATGAAATCATACCACATATAGCCTTTTATGCCTGGCTCAGCCCATTCAGCCTCATGCATCGGACGTCTGTCCGTGCCTGTGTCCATAGCTCTTTCCTTTACAGTGTGAGTAGTGTTCCATTCCGCACTCACCCAGCTGAAGGATGTTTGGGTCATTTCTAGTTCTTGGTGATTCCAATTAAAACTGATATGAACATCTGCATACAGGTTTTTGTGTGAATATATGTTTTCATTCTCAGATAAATACTTAGGTATGGGATTGCTGGATCGTATGGTAACTACGTGTCTAACTTTATAAGAAACTTGCCACGCTGTTTTTCAAAATGTCTGTACCATTTTGTGTTCCCACCAGCAGTGGAGATTTGCAGTTGCTGTACGTTCTGACCAGCACTTTGTGTTGTTGAGGTTTGTTGTGTGGTTGTTGTTAGCCACTCTAACAACGTGTCTCATAGTGGTTTTAATATCTTAATGACAGATGATGTGTTTATTTCATATATTTATCCATATATCTTCTTTGGTTAAGTTTTGATCAGATCTTTTGCCTATGTATTAAATTGGTGGGGTTTTTTGTTCGTTTCTTATTATGGAGTTTTAAGAATTCTTTGTATATTCTGGATGCAAATCCTTCATCAGATCTGTGTTTTGCGATTTCTTCTCTGGCTAGGCTGCCTTTGAGCGCCCCCCTGCGTATTTCTAGCTGAGGCCCTGGGTCCTGCTCCTCTTCATCAGGGTCTCAGCTCCTACTTCACCTCCTCAGAGAGCGGCTTTCCACCAGCCACCAAACCTCCCTACACCCTGCTTTACTTTCTTCCTGTACTTTATCTCTGGCTGATGTCATTCTGTTTCTTAGGTGAACGTGTGCTTATATTACGTCTCACCCTGAGAGGGCAGTCTTGTCTACTGCTACATCCCAGCACCTGGGGCAGGTGTGCCAGGTACAGAATGGCTCAGTTAGTATCAGATGAGTGAATGAGTGGGTGATGTGTTCTTTCTCACCTACAAGAATGGACAATCTAATTGTGTGGTTGAATTGCACACCAGAGAGTATGAACAAACTTCAGTAATGTATACAGATCACTGCTGCTCCAATGTAATGGTCTGTTAAATAAGGAGTGCAGGTAAGCTGTACCTGGGTCAGGAGTTTAATCAGAGCCCATTTTCCCCTCTTTCCTAAGAAAATGAGATGTTCATTACTTTGAAACATTGTATATACCATGGTTTGTCCTTAGCTTTACAAACACAGTATACGTTGACTGTTACAACACTGAAGTAAATCTCCTCTTTTAAAACCAGTCTACATGCTGAGAAGATTGGAAGGCATAGTCTGTCGTCTTCAAGTCAGTTATTTACCCAAACAAAGTGCCCTTCTTGTGCAGAAATGCAAGTTCATGCTTGACATATGTCTGACGACTGCGTTGCGCACCGCCAGCAGCAGGATTGCCCGGTGACAGCAGGTTCCGGAGTCCTTTCTACTTTGAAATTATCTTTCTGTTAAAATGTTTTCCTTGGTAATGCTTGAATGCAAAGGGAAGCACCTCTTCATGATGGTGAATGGCTTGCCAGATCTTTTAACACAATAGAATAGAGCTGGCTTTTTCTTTTTTTTTTTTAAAACCTGTTTTAGAAATAAGTAGAGTTCCCTTTGAATAAATATCATTGTAATGTACATTGCCTTGTACATAATGCCCTTCTGTGTTTTCATGTTCTGCCTGAGAGCCCATACCTGCTTTGCTCTGCTTGTATATTTCATCCAAGTATTTGGAGAGATGGGAGACTTGAATGGAAGTTGTCAGAAATGTTACATTGTGCAGACTAAAAAAGAGGAACAGACTAGAAAAACTGGTTTGCATTGTGTGGAACCAGCAAAGCCCCATTGCATGGGGCATTGACCTCCTCCGAATTAGCTTTGGTGTTAAGAAAAAAGGAATTTTCCTAGCCTGGAAGACAAGAAGGGCCTCCATCATTTAGAGGGTGCAGGTAATACCTCATTTAACACTAAAATGGACATCATTGTCCTTCTCCCACAGATAAGGAGTTAAGGCCTGAGAGGTTCTTTGGCTTGTCCACAGTCAGGGTCAGTGTCTGTACCCGGACTGAACCCTAGCACATTCGTCTCCTCTGTGATCCCTGCCCCAGCTGAACCCCCTTGTCCTCTGCACTGAGGAGTCTCCATGTCTTCCAGGAATATCAACCTCTAATCACTCCTTCGGTACCTCTGCTTTTGTAAACAGCCAAAACATTGTTACCAAATACTCGATGTCATTCTTACCTATTTGTGACTGTTTATAAATACACAGTAGAGGGTTGACCTGTCATCATACATGGATAAACAGATTAAGAAAACAGTGAACTGTTTTTCTGACCACTGTTAAAATACACTTAGTCTAATTGTGCAAAAAATAAGGTGATTTAATGTCCTGTATGCTTCTAACTTCCCAGCTTTGTTAGGACTTTCCACTGACTTCTCCTTGACTTGGGAGGCAAGGGAGAGGGTTATGTTTAAAAAACATGCCAGGCGGGAAGGCCCTTGACCTTGGTTTCAACACCAGGTCCTTCAGAATCCTCCTGAAGCTGCTCATCACTCTGCACCATGTGGCACTGGGTGGCAAGTGCCCCAGGCGTTTTGGGGGCTGTGTGGAATATATTTGGGGTGCTCAGTGCCAACTTACAGGGCGCCCCCACAGATCCGTAACAAAGCCGCAACTCTGCTTGTCAGAAAAAATGACTTCAAGGTTAGGAGGAAATCGTGTGGTAGCAGTAAAAATTAGGTGAAAATACAGGTAGACCATGTCACCCTTAATACTTAGCAGGATTCTCAAGTACCTACTCTAGAGTAAGAAGCAGAAGTCGTCATTCAGAGTGCCCATTTGTGCCCAGCACTACAGGTACCAAGCCTCACGAGGGCATGTTCTCACCTGCCTCTTACAGCTGACGAGGCAAGTTTTCGTGGCTACTAAAAGGTGCACAGATGCCCGTGGGGACCTCTGTCTCTTAGAGCCCGTGTTCTTTTCGTCACCCTGAGTTAATTGTGCACTGTATGTGGCAGATACTTAAGGGGCTATCTGTCTGTGTCACAGACAGATGGGCCCATAATTTAGTGACATGCTCCACCATTGCCATGCAGGACACGCCACGAGACCACTTGTGAGAGCAGTCACTTCTCTGCGTGGTTGCATTCTTTTGAGCTGCGTGCCAGGTTTAAATATTCTAGTCTTTCTTCCTGGGAAAGAGTTATGGAGCGAACAAATGGTGATTTTTACTGTCTGATGCAAAGCAGAGGGCAGAGCCACGCGCTCCTACAGCTGGCTGGGAGTGTTGGTTAGGAGAAGTCGTACCATCACTGACCCAGGCCTCAGTTCTACACACATTCGTGGGGCCAGGCAGCGTGGGGCCAGTCGGCGTGGGGCCTTTGGGATGAGAGTAAGCAGCAGCCAGAGGCAAGGAAAAGCTCTCACCTTGGCCTGAGCTAGGACTTGAGCTTTGATGCTCACACCCCAGAGGTCACTGCTCCCTCAGTGCCTCCTAAGATTGTTTCTTCCTCTTGTATCCCCCACCCCCGACCCTGTCTAGAAAATGAACTTTGACCCCACCACTGGTTTTTAATCCTTTTCCCACCTTCTGAAATGTCACCTTTTCCGAATGGTGTTTCCCTTCTTTACATACATTGGATTTGTTACAGTGCTTCCTTACCTTTACCTACCGTTGGTTTTTAGAAAAGTTAAATCTACATTGCCATCACATTTAATCGTGTTTCAATTATGAAAATAAATTAGCTTTGCAAATATTTGCATCTTGACCGTTTTGTTTAAAACTGAATAAGTCTGTTCACTGCAACTGTAAAAGCTGAACCAACACGCCATTGTCGTCATTCTGTTCTTTTGCTGCCTTTGTCCACCTAAATTGTGTTTTCATGCTTTTTGCTCACTAAAGTACTGCAATTATGTTTTCAAAGAAAAGATTAATAGATAATCACTGAGCTTTCTAGACACCTGACCTGGCAGTTTTGAACTCTGGACTTAAGAAGTTAATTGCTTCAGACCTCAGGGCACTTCTTTGGCGTTTACCTTCATCAGCTGCATGATTAATAGACAGAAACACTGACCTCGCACTCTGTTTGGTAAATCAAAACATAGATTATCAAATCTGTAAAGGAATTTGGATGTGGAGAACCTAGAGCCCTCATGCATTTTTGGTAGAAGGCCAGAATGGTGCAGCCACTTTGGAAAATTGTCTGCCAACTTCTTAAAATGTCACATATACACTCACAATGTGGTCCAGCCATTCCACCCCTAGATATAAGACTCAACAGAAATGAAAGCTTATGTCTGCCTGAGATTTGTATGTGACTGTTTATAGCAGCATTATTCAGAAGAGCCGCAAAGTGGAAACAGCCCATGTTTGTCAATTGATGAGTGAATAAAATGAAGTAAGTCCGGACATAGAATATTATTCAGCAATAAAAAGGAATGAAGCATTTATATGTGAAACAACATGGATGAATCTCAAAAACAATGTACTAATGAAAGATGTCCATTTTTATGAAATTCCTGAAAGGCAAAACTTAGGCACAGAAAGCAGATCACTGGTCCCCTGGGCACTGGTGTGGGAGCCAGGATTGACTACAGACAGGAACTAGGGGACTTCTTAGGGTAGCAGAAGTGATCTGAATGGGGCTGTGGTGGTGACTGCACAGCTGTTTAAATTCACTGCAGCTCAGCTCATACACTTGAGTGAATTCTATGACATATAAATTATACTTAAGTAAAGCTGTTTTAAGAAACTCACTGAGGCTAGGATCAGTTTTAACAGTCTGTTTATGCATTCAGTAAATATTTATTGAGGACCTCCCCACACAAAGGGAGTTAAGCCCCTGTTTCTCTCCTGCCCCAAACTGCAGAAGCGGGAGTTGAACCTCCCTTGTCCCCCTGCTCCTGGACCTGAGCGGCACCTCCTCTGGGCTTTGATCTCCTGTGACAGCCATCTGCAGGATGGGTGAGGCCACGTGGGGTAGGCATCCCTAGCCAGCTCACCTGGAGTTCTGCGCTGCCCTGGGGTGCAGGTGCAGGTGAGGCCTCTCCCTGGGAAGACAGCATCATTGACAGCAGGTTGCCAGAGGGGCAGCGAGTCTGAGATGAGTCTCCCAGATGAGATGAAGGAGCTGTTGACAGGAACAGACCGGACCTCTCAGGGAAACCTTTGTGCCTTTGCCACAGGCTGCTGCTCTGGGCTGTCTTTTCACCTGAGTTTTGTTATTTGACATTTGCTTTTATCATTCAATTTGGGATGATTTTCAATTCAAGATAAGATTATTTGTTTGTACCTCAAGTTCTGTTTCCTTTGTTTATATTTTCCAGTGGGAAACCATTTGGGGATACACAGAGAGAGAGAGAGAGAGAGAGGTTTAATTCTGTCAGACTAATAATTTTAGAAATTACTACTTTGGAAACTTAGGTACCAGTTATTAGAATTCATTTTATAAACTGAGCAGTTGAATTTAGCTTGGTGTTTGGCATATCCCTTTTTGTTTCTAAGCACAGTCTTGGACCCGTCAGGCAAATAATGGTTGAAAATGCTAAGTATATAAATAAATAAAACATTCATATACCATGTGACCCAGAAATTCTACTGGGATTAGGAACCAGTCCAGTTTCTTTGCTCACCCACATGTGCAAAGGTATGTAACAAGAATAGTCGCTTCACCTGCTTGTTGTATCAGCAGATGGTCAAGTACCACATAGACATCAACATTACCTGTATATACTGATGGGAAAATTTCAATATCCTAGACTAATGAAAACAGCAAAGTGTAGAGCTGTGTGCTGTCTTTTTTGGAGTGGGTCAGTGGAAGGCGTACATATGTACTTCCATATACATGGACTATCTCCAGGGGCTACAAAAGAAATGGCTAATAGTGGTCACCTCCGGGGAGGGGAATTGAGAAACTGAACAGGGTAGGAGGAAGACTTAGCTTTTCGTTCTTTTTTGAACTGCTTGATTTTTTTTTTTTTTTTCACTTCTTAAAGCCAAAACGAAAAACAAAACAAAGTAAAATACTTTAAAGAAATAGTTCCAAGCTCATATACCCTGCTTGTAGGAGTACAGATTGGTACAAGCCTCCTGTGGGACAGCTTAGGAGTGCGTTTCAGAACACTAAATGCACATGCCTGTAGACCCAATGATTCCATTCTTAGGATTTATCCAAATTAAACAATCAGAGATGTCTAAAAAGATTTACGGGCAGAGATGTTCATCATAGTGTTAATTATAATAAGAAAGTTGGAAACAATTGGATCAGTAAATTCGAATATTCTATTCCATGTGGCTATTTATTTTATTTTTTTGGTGGCTGGCCAATATAAGGATCTGATCCCTCAACTTTCATGTGGCTATTTAAGATCATCTCTAAATTCTAGTTCTTCTAGGGCAGTACTGACCAATGGAACTTTCTACAGTAATGGAAATGTTCTCTATGTGTGCTGTGCTGTACAGTATCCACTGGCCATATGTTGCTATTGAGCACTTGAAATATAGTCAGTACAACTGAGGAACAGAGTTGTTAATTGTATTTAAATATAAATTCATTAAATTTAATGAACTTAAATTTAAATAGCCATATGTGGCTAGCAGCTACCATACTGGAAAATGCAATTCCAGAATCTAGAATAAGAGCTGGCAAACTTTTTTCTGTAAAAAGCCAGATAGGAAGTATTTTAGTTTTGCAGGCCATATAGTGTCTGTCACAACTATTTGGCTCTGCCATTGTAATGTAAAAGCAGCCCTAGGCAATAGTAAATGAATGGGCATGCTTGTCCCAATAAAACTTTATTTATAAAAACAGCCAGTGGGCCAGATTTGACTTAAGAGCCAGTTTGCTGACCCCTAGTCTAGAAGAAGATTATGGCTGCTATAGTAAGTACAGAAGAATAGGCTTCAGAACCGTTTATATAGTACAGACCAGTGTTTCTTTCAAAATACCTCTCTAGGCCCATGTGTCCCCAAAATGTATATGTCCAACTATTAGCAGATCCTTCCCCAGCTGCTCTTGGTCATGTTTTCCAAATTTTGCAAACTTTCCACAATGGACATGTCATCAGGAAGAAAATTATCTACTCTTTGGCTTTTTGTTTGTTTTTCACAAAATTATGACAATAGAATTTGAATTGTTTGGAACTAATTCTGTAATATAGCATAAAAATAGAAAAGTAACAGGAATAAAATTTGGAAATGGGGTCTCATGGTACAGCTGTTCTTTTTATTAAAACATACCCTTTAAATTCTGACACATAGAGGTTTCATTTCTATCTTTAGAATTGTTTTGAATTTTTAAAGTCAAAATCTCTTCATCAAAATCCTAAGAGGCTTTTTTGTAGATATTGACAAACTGATTCTAAAATTCACATGGAGCAGTGCATCCTGGGTCAGCGTAGCCATGGCGGCTCATGTCCTTTCCTCCTGCGTGCACCACCTGCCCACAGCCTTTGTGCTGCTGCCCCTGGTCCCCACACTGGCCGCTGCCTGGCCACTCCACACCGCTGTGTGTGCTGCAGGGGCCTGGACGAGGCCCAAGGCTCCTCAGCTGTCCTTGACACTCGCACAGGTTCCAGGTAGAGTTACACAGTTGTGCTGCCAGTATCGCAGCGCTCCCCCTTTGACACTGAGGGAATCAAGGACAAGATTGACCCAGAAAAGCTGACGGTAAATTCCCATTTTATGAAAGATCTGGGCTTAGACAGTTTGGATCAAGTGGAGATAATCGTGGCCGTGGAAGATGAATTTGGGTTTGGAATTCCTGACCATAGATGTGGAAAAGTTAATGGGCCCACAGGAAATTGTAGATTACATTGCAGATAAGAAGGATGTATATGAATAAAATATCAGACCCTTTTCTTCACTGAGAGAAGACTCAGGTGACACTGACAAGTGTCTGCAAGTGAGAATGCATTTTGGCGTTATTGCTGGCTTTGACAGAGTAATTCTGTTGGACTTATATTTAAGTTGTCTAAGTGTTCTGCCCGTTGAAAATAAATCTGTAAAACCAAAAAATAATAAATAAATAAATTAAATAAAATTCACATGGATATGCAAAGGACCTAGAGCAGACAAAGCTTTGGAAAAAAAAATAACACAGTTGAAAGACTAATACTTCCTGGTTTCAAAACTCATTATAAAACTTTAGTAATCAAGATAGTATGGTATTGGCATAAAGGCAGACAGGTCAATGGAACAAACTAGAGTGTTCAGAAATAGACACACACATATGTGGACAGCTGATTTCTGACAAAAGTGCAAAGGCAATTTAGTGGAGAAAGGATAGTCTTTCAACAATGGCGCTGTAATAATCAGATTATCCATCTACTAAAAAGTTTACTTGGATCCATATCTCATATGATATGCAAAAATTAACCCCAAAATGAATCATAGACCTAAATATAAAACCTAAAACTATAAGCTTCTAGGATAAAGCCTTCAAAACCTTGGGTTAGGCAAAGCTTTGTTAGAGATGTCATCAAAAGCACACTCCATAAAAGAATAAAGGGATGAATTGAACTTACCCAAAATAAAAACTGCTTTTTCAAAGACATTGTTAAGAGAATAAAAAGACAAGGCAAAGACTGAGAAAATATTTGCAAATTATATATATAACTATTTGTATTCAGAATACAAAAAGAACTCTTAAAACTCAGTAATAAGACAATAGATAATCCAATTTTTTAAATGGGCAAAAAATGATTTGAAAAGATACTTTACCAAGAAAGATAGTGTAGACAACAAATAAGCACATGAAAATATGCTCAGTATCATTAGTCATTAGGGAAATGCAAATTAAGACCACAAGGGAATACCACTGTACTCTCTTAGACTGGTTTAAATCTAAATCTGACAATACCAAGTGCTGATGAGAGTGGAGAGGAACTAGAACTCCCATCCAGTGCTGTAGAATGGTACAGCCACTTTGGAAAATAGTTGTAGTTTATTAAAAAGTTAAACATACACCCACCATATGTACCAGCCATTCTACAACTGGATATTTTTTGGAGAAGTGAAAGCACATGTACACACAAAGACTTGTACATGAATGCTCATAGCAGCGTTGTTTATAGTAGCGCCAAACTGGAAACAGCTCAATTGTTCATCAGCAGATGAATGGATAAATAAACTGGCATATCCATATAACAATACTTCTCAGCAGTAAAAAGGAATGAACGCATACTTTTGAGGTGGATGGATCTCAAAATAATTATGTGGAATGAGAGATGCCAGACAAAAAAATAGTACATACTATATGATTCATATATAAAATTCTAGAAAATGCAATCTAACCTGAAGTGAGGGCAGATCTGTTGTTGCCGGGGGGTAAGGGTGGGAAGGACAGAAGAGGGCTGGCATGACAGAGGGGCACAGGAAACTTTGAGGGTGACGAGTGTGTTATCTTGATTGTGGTGATGGTTTTGCAGGTATATCCCTATGTCAAAACTTATCAAATTGTACACCTTATTTTTTTAATGCCATTTCTTATTTTGTTTTTAAAAATTTTTTACAGGATATTTTTATTTTTTTAATTTTTATTATTTTTATTTATACATATTTATGGGGTACAGAGTTGACTATCAGTATTCATGTACAGTATGTAAAGATCAAATCAATATTATTAGCATGTTCATCATTATAAACCGTAATTAGTTTTTGTGTCCGTTACCCAATTACTCACTATTCCCCCTCCCCCTCCCCCTTTCCCACCTCTAGTAATTGTAGGTCTGTTCTCGTCTTCTTAAAGTCCAGTATTTTGTTATGGTTTCTCTTTGTTTCTTAGCTCCCACTTATGAGTGAAGACATGTGGTATTTCTCTTTCTGTGCCTGGCTTATTTCACTTAACGTTTTCTCCAAGCTCATCCATGTTGCTGCGAATGGCAGAATTTCATTCTTTTTATGGCCGAGTAGCATTCCATTGTGTGTGTGTGTATATATACACACACCCCACATTTAAATTGTACACTTTAAGCATGTGTAGTTTATTATGTGTCACACCTCAGTATAGCTATAAAAACTATTTTAAAATAAATTATGACATTTACAGATATATTGCTATTTTGAGAGTTGTTTTGAGTTTTTAAAATCTCAAAACTTGTAGGTGTGCCTTAAAGAAGGGGTGTATAATAAATTATGTTATGTATGAATCATTGAGGTTTTATTTGTGAATTTCTCATTTTATTTTTTGATCTTCTTCATCCCCTAGAGAGTCGCCCAGTGTTGGGCTGTCGGGAGCTCATCTTCAGAAACCTCTACAAGGTCCTTCCCGCCATCTGTCACGACATCACCGACTGGGTAGTGGGGACCAGGGTAAAGGCGGCACAGCTCCTGCGAGTACTGCTGCTCCATGCCGAGGACCACATCACGCAGCACCTTGAAGTCATCCTCAGGACCCTCCTCCAGGCCTGTGCCGACGAGGAGAAGGCCGTGGTCAGCAGTGTGAGTTGTCTTTTCAGAATGTAAAACGCAGCATTTTAGGTATGCAGGTCTGTCAGTCATGACAATACGTAGTCATGATACAGTCATGTAATCACCATCACAATTACAATGTAGAACGTTTCTACCACTCCATGACCTCCCAGTCCCTCCCCACACCCAGTCTCTACAACCACCAATCTGTTTTCTGTACCTATATATAATAGTGTGTTAAAGGTGACTCTTCCCTGCTTTCCTTCATGCACATTCAGGCATATGACTTTGTGTGTGTGTGTGTGTTGGATAAACAATGTCGTCGACCAGCAGGGCCCTGCAGTGGTCAGTCTCCAAGGACCAGATACAAAATTCCCTGGGAGTTCAGCTTCCACAGACTGGGTCCTTGTGAGGGCCTTTTCTGGCCCCATAGTGACTGTAGGGATGATCCAAATGGGTGTTCAGACGTGCTCAGGGTCCAGTGTGTGGTGTCCCTGGTTCCTTATTTTTCCCACAGCCACTTGGCTGGTGGTTAGCATCACCACGGGAGCAGATAAAAGCCACTGAGCCCCATGTTCTGTCCACTCCCTTTTCATTGTGATGTCACTGGAGCCCAGCCAGTTAGCCCCCTGTGCTCAAAGTCACCACCCATGTGGGCTTTACGCCCACCCCACGAGGACACGTCTTGGCGCTCAGGAGAATAACTAAACCTTTTACTTGAGGCTTTAGGCCAAAATATCCTTCTCATCTTGAATCTTAAATTCCATTGAAACCTTGCTAATTGGTTTTATTTTTACTGTTCTAAGTCATTGTTACTGATTTAAAGTAAATGTTGTAGGTTCCACATTTTTAAAACAAGCCCATTTTAACCCTTTTATTTACATGTCATTTTTACTTTTCAAAAACTACTATCAATTTAAAATTGTATATAATCCTTTCTTATGGAATATTGTTTCAGTTTTTGGATATCAGGTTTATCACTAAAGCAGCCAAAATTTGTATAAGTTTTTTTGTTTTTGTTTTTTTGTAAACCGTATCTTTCCATACGAAACTTTTGAACTCTTATTTTCCCCACAGAAAAAAGTGACTTTATTTTACAGCTCCTAGTCTAATTTTATGAAGGGTGAAAAAACTAAGTGCTGATAAGCATCAAGCCAATGTTCTGTTAAATTGACTAGGTTTAAGGGAAATTTTAAAAGCTTTTTGCCACATCAGCTAATTTTTGGAGAGAGGATATGTTGTAATTAATGTACAGGACACTGACCCATGGAGGACATATTCCATGTAATCCCAGTTAAAAAATACCTAAAGCAGGTTCCTCAGTGTGGCATTTCAGGGTCCATGGTGGGCCAAAGGGTGTGAGTGAGCTTCTGAATTATACACAAAATATCACAGTAGGTTTTTAGTTTTAGTTGAATTTTCAAAAGGATTTGTTTCTCTATAAAATGATGAAACCACTGTTCCGGGACACTTTACAAATCTCAAAATAATCCCAATGTCTGCGGTCGCTGCTGTTTGAGTCAGCCACTCGGGTGCCTTTCCCCGCTGTCTTGGGAGCAGATGAGCCTAGCACCTTTGGCTGGTCAGAGAGAATCCCAGCAGAGGAGCAGGTGGGCTCAGGGAGGGCAGGTATTCGGGCATCGTGTGGGTGGGTGATCTGAGGTGCCGAGAGCATTTGCAAGGGTGAGCTGCCTAGCTTTGGCCATCCCTGGTTCCCACATGACGGAGGGATGGTGTTACAACTTTAGCGTTGTGGTTTTTACTTTTTATATGGAAATGTTTGTGCACATGAAAGTAGAGAGAATGCTGCAGAGAACCCATGTAGCTGTCCCAGCTTCTGCAGCTGTAACCACTTTGCCCATATTGTCCTGTGTCCCTTCCAGGCTGATCCCAGCCCCAGACCGATTTTGCCCTAATGCTGAAGGATTGTCCTTTTTAACACGAGTGCAGTACCTTGGCCACATGTAACCTGACTACTGGTAATTCCTTCATGTCATCTACCACCCATTCCTTGTTCCACCTTCCCCAGTGGCCCCAAAAATGTCTTTTTGTGTCAGGTTTGGTATTTTGACCAGGTTCTAAGCTGGGTTCTTCTGTGATTACTGAATTTTCCCTCCCTCTCCAGCCAGCGGAGTCTCCTCTTCCACTGGGGGTGAGACGTGACACAGCAGGCCTTCCTGAGAGTGTCCCTGCCTTTCCTTACATTTTGTTGACAGTTGTGTGACGTTCTGGATTCTAGTGACTTGCACCTGAAGAGCTCTGTCTCTGGAGCACATCAGATTCCCATTCTCTGCCTCCCGCATGAGACAGAGCTCTGTTGATGCGAAGGTAGCAGGGAGAAGTCCCTGTACCCACGTTACCCCCATGGTTACCTCTTACATAGTCTAGTACATTTCAAAACCAGGGCATTGTCACTGGGTCCATTGTGCGATTCCGTGCCTTCTCATCACCTGTGTGGTTCCTGTAGCCACCATCACATGGGTCTCCTCGTGGTGCCCTCTGTAGTCACACCCACTCCCCGTCATCCTGGCAACCACTCACCTGTTCTCCTTCTCTGTAATGATGTCATTTTTAGGATGTCTTATAAATGGAATCATACAGTGTGTGGTCTTTTGGGATTGGCTTTCGTCACTCATCATGATGCCCTGAGGTCAACCCCATGTAGCTGCCTGTATCAGTAGCTGTTCCTTTTCACTGCCGAGTAGAATCCCACGGTGTGGAGGTGCCAGCTTGTGTTTAGCAATTTAATAATAAGAAGTTTAGTCACTGGTATCAGATGAGGGGCATGAGGTGGAAAACCCTGTTAGAACATAGCCTTTCTGTGGGCCAGATCCATACCTTCTTAAAAGTCTACGTCCCATTTGCTAGCCTTAAATTTTTTCTCCTGGAAGTTCTGAGAGACAAGAGAGGACTTGTGTGTTCATGAGCATTCTGAGCACATACCTAGAACACCCCTTTTCTCACAGGACTGCTTCTGTGGGGAGAAAGGCATGCCAGACAGATGCCGAAGTGCCGAGAGCAGGAGGAAGTGCAGCTGGGACCAAAGAGGGGCATGGCCAGGCAGGGAGTCTGTGTTTTTAAACCTCCTAATTTTGTACATTTTCCTCTCACAGTGTACAAGATCTGCAGAGCTAATCGGGACATTTGTCAACCCAGAGGTGTTTCTGAAATTGCTCTTATCAATGCTGAAGAAGTCGCCTTCCTCCTCCGGCCTCTTGGTCCTTGCTTCAGTCATTCAAGGCTGCCCCCGAGAAGCCCTTCAGCCCCACCTGAAGGTCATCGCCACAGAGCTGGCCCAGGCACACATCTGTCAAGGGTCTGAAAATGTAAGAGTGTGTGGGGAAAGGGACAATGTAGAGAAACATCCCGAAGTTAAACATGGGAGGTGCTTCCCCTGCCGGTTGCTGTCTAAGCATAATTATTGACAATTATTAATCATTCCATCAGTGGGGCCACATCTGCACCCAGCCCACAAGCCCATTGGATGTATCCAGTGGTAGCCAGGGTGCTGGCGCTTCTGTCCTCTTGTTCAAGGACCTCATTCTGCTCTGTCCATTACCATAGCCACCAGCCATAGGCAGCCATTTAAATTTAAATTAATTGAAACTTCCCTTTCTTGGTCCCAGGGGCCATATTTCAAGTGCCCAGTAGCCATATGTGGCCAGCGGCTGCCTTGTTGGATGGTGCAGGGCGAAACATGTCCATTGCCGAGGACAGTTCTGCTGGACCATGCTCCTGTGGGTGGTCACAGGGTCAGCTACCCATCCCCAAGAGGGTCCACATCTTCCCCCTTCCAAGAGATGAGGTCGCCAGTCTGCCTGCCCTGTCTGTGTTCCACATTGTACTGAGTACAGATAGCACATCTGTGATCGTTGGGAGCTCATTCTTTACCCACATCACTTGGCATTCTAATAACTTGCTTAAAATAACCAACCTGATGATCACCAAACAAATTTGTTTCATTTTAAATTGAGCAGTAAATCCATTACATCTGAAGCTGAAATAACCTAGGTAGTTGGGCTTAATCATTTGGAATAATTTATAATTGTTTTCTACTGAAAACAAAATGACTGTTTTTGTTTGAGTGTGATAGTCTTCTTAACCCTGTCCACATGTGCATTGGATTGTGCCCCCAGATCTTTCTGTAGAAAATACCGATGTCTGCCTCAGTAGCAGGCCATCCTGTACAGTGAGGGCCCTCAGTGGATCCTGACAGCCAGCAGTGGCTCCAGCTCCATAGTTTCCAGCAGCAGTTATGGCCTCAAAGCTGTGCCAGGGGGAGGGGCCAGAGACTAGCCAGCTCTGCTTGTAGCTGGTCTCTGGTTGTGTGTCATAGATCTTTGTCCTCAAAATGAGAGAGTGGTACAGATCACAATTGTATTTATAAACCATTTTTAAAAACCTGTAAGACAGTTTTTAAAATGCACAGAGAGAGAAATAGAGCTGAAGTCTCGGAAAGGGGATATGGATAGGCCAATTGCTCATGGTGTTTTTAGCCACATTTCAGCTTTTCCCAAAACTCATTTTTAACACAACCATCAAATCTCTGTAAGTTCTGCATTTTTACTCACAAGTGGTTCTGAGGAGATGGTTTTTATTCCTATGTGTAGATTGGCAAGCCAGAAGCATTTTTTTCTAGATGGATATAACTTGAAATTTTGTATAGGTGTTTAAATACATACGAGGAGACTTCAAAAAGCTTGTGGAAAAAAATAGAATTAGAAAGATAAAAATGGGTTAGCTAGTTAGCTTAGTTGGCTATGGGTTAAACCCCTATACCAAAAAGAAAAAAAGCTGCCAAAAAGAAAATGTATAAATTTTATTTTTCAATATACTCTCCATCAAATTCAAGACACTTTTGTGAGTGATAATACCAGCCATTTAGTCCAGTCCTAAAGAACCGAAGATCCTGGGAATTTAACCATGTTAGTGCAGTCTTTTTTACATTAACTGAAGAAAAATGGTCACCCTTTAAAGATTTTTTAAGATTAGGGAACAAAAAGAAGTCAGAAGGAGCCAAATCAGGACTATAAGGTAGATGCCTAATGATTTCCTATCAAAGCTCTCATGAAATTGCCCTTGTTTGATGAGAGGAATAAGCGGGAGTGTTGTTGTGGTGGAGAAGGACTCTGGTGAAGTTTTCCCAGGCATTTTTCTGCTAAAGCTTTGGCTAACTTTCTGAACACACTCTCATAATAAGCAGATGTTATTGTCCTGTGGCCCTCCAGAAAGTCAACAAGCAAAATGCCATGAGCATCTCAAAAAACTTGTTTTGCTCTGACCAGTCCACTTTTGCTTAGACTAGACCACTTCCACCTCTTGGTAGCCATTGCTTTGATTTTGCCTTGTCTTCAGGATTGTAAGGGTAAAGCCATGTTATCGTGTCATCCTGTGACAATTCTTCGAAGAGATGCTTCAGAATCTTGATCCTACTTGTTTAAAATTTCCATTGAAAGCTCTGCTCTTGTCTGCAGCTAATCTAGGCACAACAGTTTGGGCACCTATTGAGCAGGAAGTTTCCTTAACTTTAAATTTTCAGTCAGAATTGTGTAAGCTGAACCAATTGAGATGTCCATGGTTTCTATTGTTAATCGTAGGTCTTCTTCAATTACGGCACAGACATGATTAATTTTTTTCTTGCAAATTGATGTGGCTAATCTGCTGCTGTAGGCTTCATCTTTGGCATTGTCTCATCCCTTTTTAAAATGAATTATCCCTTTGTAAAGTGCTGATTTCTTTGGGGCATTGTCCTCATAAACTCTTCATAAAGAACAGTGATTTCACCATCTTTCCATCCAAGCTTCACCATAAAGTTGACGTTTGTTCTTGCTTCACTTTTAGCAGAATTCATGTTTCTCTGATGGGGATCTTTTCAAACTGATGTCTTACCCTTCTTAGTTCCTGAAACTATATCCTGCTCAGACATGTTATAACAAGTTAATATGTGTTTATTTTGGTGCAAAAAAAAAAAAAGTTGAAATCCATGCATAGTTTTTTCTTAAGATGCATTTTCCATAAACTTTTTGAAGACCTCTGGTATCTTACAGTGTTTATAGCAAAGAAAATATAATTTGTATATCTTAATGTTAGCTATAGAAAAATTTAATCACATACTCCAGCAAGCTCAGATTATGTATTTGGCTCCTCCTCTTCCATTTTTTTTCAGGGGACAATTTACTCAGTCTTTTTAAACAAAGATCCAATCACACATAAGTGTTCCCCTATAAAGCCAGCCCTTTGTCCTTCCAGTTTATGAATGTTTTCTAGCCCTTTGGTCAGGCCAAGGAAGCAGTCATAATAAAAACCCAAAACATACATTTTACTACTTTCTTAACAAGCTTAAATTTGGGGCAAGAAAGTATGAACACATTCGAGTCTTAATCAAAGTCTTTTCTGTTTCTGAGTCATGTGTAGCACTGCGTTCTTTTCCAGGGCAGGGAAGGAGCTCACACATTTTGTGTAATGTCACTTGGGAAGTAGTTTATGTTTCCTACAATTACTCTACAGTAACTGTAAGAAAAGGTTAAGAATGTCTTTCAATAACAAATTAAAAGTTTTTAAAATCCCATGTTAAACAAAACAAAGAAATCCATGAAGATGTATTCTAAACTGCAAATCTGACTTGAACCCCTTCTTTGTGGTTAACAGGAAATCTGGGCTTTTTAGCAAAAGGTACTTTCCCAGGTATCTTGGGCCAAATGTTGCACCTGGAACTTAGCTAAAGGGAACTTGATCCTCTTCTTTGAAATATGTTTAGTGACAGGTAATTGAAGTGAGGAAATTGTTTGATAACATAAGGATAACTCATTTATTCCCGTTTAACTAAAGGAAACCAGAAGTTCAGAGATATCATTGCCATAACTAAAATATAAAAGTCTCTAGCACTTTAGTAAATTAAAATTTTTGCTATCTTTGATAATGTTGTTTCAGAAGCAAAAAATATTATCATTTCTCTGTTTTTTTTTCTTTTTCATTCTGTGTGTATGTGCATGTGTGTGTTTGAGTAGGCAGACATTGAAATTTCTCTGGTTAAATATAGAGAAATCTATGAATGTTGAGGTTTTGTTATTTCCTCAGAGACACCACCATGTTCACAGAAAGAGGATAATGCTCATGGTGAAGAACACAGTTCTCATGAGTTCCAGTGTCGGCATATGTATTGAGACAGCTCAACAAAAGCCAAGAGTGGCACGTGTCTTTTAAAAGTGCATTCCTCTTGATTTTAACTGAAAAATGATAGCTCCTTAAAGTTACATTATAGGTTATTCTAGGAATTAGCCAAGATCATGTCCTTAGAAATCAATCAGTCAGACAATCCAGGCCTAAAAGAAACGGGGCTATGGGAGAAGTAAGGATTGGAATAAAAACAAATCTATGCCTTCTCTTGGGAGTTGGGGCTCCTGGCGCTCACAGCCTGACTCCCCAGGGTGGAGTGGGGAGCTGTCCAGCTCCTCTGAGGGAGATGGGCACACTGTGGTGTTTTAATCTTTTGTGGGTTAGGCAGTGTTGGGCCTGGAGATGGACCAAACTGTGCTGTTATGCAAAGCGAATTTTGTGGTTAAACTTTGGTGATTTATATCATTGGTAAGTGAATTGTGGAATTTTAGAAGGAATTCAGAAATTTAGGACCAATCTATTGTCTAGTCAAATAATTACCAAGCTCTTTTGAACTCACATCCCCATTAGTCAAAAAAAGTTTAAGCATATACCTCCAATATGCATACACGTGTTTATTAATAAATCATATTTATAAATTACGTATACAACCACTATCCCGACTTGTTCTGTACATTATGAAACATACATAAAATAGACATCTTAGAGGGACATTATCAGCAATGGTATAGATAAAAGCCTTAGGAATTCTTGTGCCATTTCTCAGGCCATGGGTCCTGCCCACAGCCCTTGTTGTAGTGGATGGGGCTAAAGCCAGGAGGGAAAGCAGTTTGACCAACTAGCATTTGGTGTGTAGCTGAGACATCACCTTGTTGCCCCCGCATTAATCAGGAAGTATTTTTTGAACCACTGAATTTTCTTTATTTTTGTTAAAACTTAGTATTATAGAAGTATGCAAAAGGACACAGAAGTAGGAAGAATAGAAGAATGAACCTCCATGTACCTGTCACCTGGCTTCAATAATTACCAACCCTTTTGCATTCTTGTTTTATCTGCCTTGTGCCACATCTTTTTGTTTTTCACTTTTACTTTGGGGGAAGTGGGGAGAGCTTGGGGGTGTTTTAAAGCAAATTCAAGACACATTGTCACTTCGCTGTAAATACTGCAGTGTACATCGCTGACACACAGAACTTCTTTTAAACATAACTAGAATACCATAAGCATTTCACAAAATAAGCATGAATTCCTTAATTCCCAGCTTGCGTTCAGTTCCCCTGTTGTCTAAAAGAGGCCCTATTTATGGTCGATGCACTCAGATCAATGGCCCAGCGTCTGCTGCAGTTAGCTGCAGCTGCTCTTCCTTCTCTTGCTCTGAGCAGGAGCCGTAGACTGTAGACTGTCGGGGTCAGGGGCTGTGTCTGCCCTGGTTCTGGGAATGAGGAAGTGGCCGGAGGGCAGAGCCACTGACTGCTCTGGTCTCTTCGCAGGACCTCTACATGGAGCACCTGCTACACTGTGTGCAGGCTCTGGTTTCAGTGTGTTGGGAGGACTGCAGTGGGTCCAGCTTGCAGCTCATGGAAGTGCTGGTGACTATAATGGCTATCTCTGGTGCCACAGGCCTTAATGACCAGGTAAGACTGATGGAGGATCTTCCCCCCGCCCTGCCCCGCCACTGTTCTGCATGGCCTGGTGCAGCCTGTACCTGGGAAGGCATTCTCTCTCTAAATGAAATGTAGCTGTCTTCCATAAATCTCTTCTGCGCTTGAATTTCAGGCCTCGGGCATGCCCGACTCAAGCTGCCTAGCAAAGATGAAAGAATTTAGAACATTTGGAATGAGTCATTCAGGAGGTAGCCTTAGGGGTATCCCCTGCAACTGCCAATGTATTTTAGTGTCTAAGAGTGAGGACAATTATTTAATCTTGGAGTCTATGGCAAAGAAGCAAACAAGAAATAAAGACCATCATAACCTTTGAATCTGTGCATTTGAGTGGGGTTCAAAAAACACGTGTGACAAAGTCTGGACAGAAAAATAATGTCATGATTTTCCTACTTTAATTGCAGCCCAGTTTTACAAAATTATTTCCATCCTATTGACTTTGTATTTGATTAAAAACCCCTCAACCTCATATTCCTCGTGGGCTCTGAGGATCATCTGGAGACCCGAGATACCTAAGGAGACTCACTGCTTCTCTGAGAACTGTTTCTTTGGACAGCCTCAGGTAGCTTCTCTTTGGAGACTGAGGCAGCTTGTGGTACTCGGAAGGGAAGGCAACCATGACTCAAGGAGGCTCACTGCCCGCCTTCATCTTTCTTGGGGCCTCTTTAAACTTTATTTCTCTCTTTAAAACTACCTTTCCAAGGGCCAGCCCGTGGCTCACTCGGGAGAGTGTGGTGCTGATAACACCAAGGCCACGGGTTCGGATCCCTACACAGGGATGGCCGGTTAGCTCACTTGGGAGAGCGTGGTGCTGACAACACCAAGGCAAGGGTTGAGATCCCCTTACTGGTCATCTTTTAAAAAAAACAAAACTACCTTTCCAAAGGGCATATGTCTAAGAAGACCACTTGTCAGTGATAGGGCCAGAAATACTAACAAAAGCAGAATCTACAGTGCCTGAGAGTGACAGGGAAGGAAACCAAGCTGTCTCCAGATTACAAGTGAGTCTGCAAAACAGACTCGACGCCACCAAGCACCCACCTCGAGGGAGCCTCGAGTACTTCCTAATATTTTTAACCCCTGAGGAGAGAGACACAGATTAAAAGGTGGCTGGCTGGCTTTATCCTTTTATCATCTGTCATCCTTCATTCTCCCTCCAGATCAGTCTGCAGAGTTTTTACCTTGAGGTCTGGTCGGGGTGAAAGATCTAAGTGAAGGAGGGTGAGGATGGTTTTCAGGCAACATCGTTTGTTAATTTAATTCTTTAAAACCACTTGGTCGCCTCTTCTCTGTCCGTAGGCTGACACCCAGCTCAGGGCAGCTTCTCAAGAGGCCCTGCCTGTACTCAGGTGGATCGTCCCCAGGGTTTGTGTAAGACACTGACACTGAGCTGTTTAGTAGATGCACATTTATCTGTTTTATAAGTTGCTGTACAAACAGCACTAAGACACACAAATGGAAATCACAGTTTTACCTCTGCCATCTGCAGCCCTGGCTCTCCAATAAGCTCTTTGAAGGGTTTCCACTTAGCAACATTTCCCTCCGAGTTAAATATTCATGTTTAACCCAATTATTCTAATTATTCTAGCAGACTAGAGTGGTTCTTACACTCAAATGATGAAAGCAAGTCTCCATTAGGGAATTTTGAGCCTTAAAAATTGGAATTGAGGGCCGGCCCGTGGCTCACTCGGGAGAGTGTGGTACTGAGAACACCAAGGCCCCAGGTTCGGATCCTATATAGCGATGGCCGGTTGGCTCACTGGTTGAGCGTGGTGCTGACAACACCAAGTCAAGGGTTAAGATCACCTTACCAATCATCTTTAAAAAAAAAAAAAAAAATTGGAATTGTCCCAACCTGTGACTGCTAACTTCCAGGCTCAGAAGACAATGGACTCACTGGCCACTGTGGAGAACGTCAACGGCAGCCAGGACCTCTATCGCAAACACATGGGCCCTCTCATGGAATGGTTGACCACATCGCATGAGGACTGGACCATGCACTCTGCAGAACTCATGCAGTTCCTTGTAGTGGTCACTCAGTCAGGTGAGCCCTTGGGACAGGCTCAGTCTGGGTTCACTGGTCTCGGGTGGCCGTGTTGTCTTCTTTATCACAGACTTTGAGAGGTTTTCATCATGGACCAAAATGCAACAAATGGATGCTGTTTTAACTGGGGTGTATTTTTAAAAAGTAACTAATAGTCACTCTTGCCTATGCATAACAAGCATTTTAAGGAACCGGTTTGAAAAATGCCACAAACATCATATTGCAGGCTTTGTGTTATGTAGCGCTTTAACGTCTGCCCAGACACACATTTTTTACATTAAACCTTGAAAATGTGATTTTTCTTGGCCTCTTTTATAGCCTGTATTCTTCAAATACATCTACATTTTATTGCAGATTTTAGCATATCCAACCAAATTGGTGTTTTGAGCGTGTGATGGAGGGCTTTGGCACCAGCACTTCTGAGACTTCAGCATTTTTTTTTTTTTTTTTTTTTGTCGTTTTTTCGTGACCGGCACTCAGCCAGTGAGTGCACTGGTCAGTCCTATATAGGATCCGAACCCGCGGCGGGAGCGTTGCTGTGCTCCCAGCGCAGCACTCTACCAAGTGCGCCACGGGCTCGGCCCTGAGACTTCAGCATTTTTATCAGTTCTCCATGAACCTCCAAATTTGGGCACTTTCCTGAAATGAACAATATTGTTTTATAATACTTTGTTATAGATGTGGAATGCGCACTTCAAAATTGTAATGAGCTTTTGATTAAATTAGTGATTTATTACTTGTATGCTATGCTTTTCCAAATGACTATAAACTTGTCAAGCAAATTGGTTTTTTCTTCATTTGCAGTCTTCCACTGTTCTTTTTCTTGCTGCCCCCCTTGCCTACTTCTGAGCAGTCTCACCACCTCTTTTCATATATGTAAAGTGTTGTGATCATACTCTGGATCTAAGGATACATGCTACCAATATGTGATTTCTGTGTACTGTAGTGATTAGTCATTAATTACTGTTAGAAGCGGCCCAGGACCTACAGAGGGTTGGTTGTGGTAGCCTTAGAAAAAAATCCAAAATTGTTCTTTGTCAATTGCACGCAAACTGTTTTCAAATTAGAAATGAAAAGACTGATTACTGCTTACAGTATTAAACATTTGTGCCATTGTTCTAACTGCTTTACAAACATCAGCTCATCATACCCCCATAGCTGTTCTATGTGGTAGGAACTGTTAACCCCACTTCAGAGATGAGGAAAGTGAGGGCACCGAGAACTTCAGTGACTTGCCCAAGGTTACACAGCTGATAAAATGGGATGTAAATCTGGGTAGCAACTCCAGAACCTTCCCCCAATCCCTACTCCACATGCCTCTTGGTGGGGGTGGGGTCCAGTGTATTTAATTTCTCATTACTGAATGTTACCCATATCAATATCATGAGTTAAATTACTCCAATATTTATTTCACAGATCAGAAAACTGGGGAAGCAAACCTGAGAGACTAGCCTTACAAATTATTAGCAATAAAGTCAAGGTTTTAGTTTACTGCACCTGAGGTGGTTTCCCTAAGATTTGCTATTTCTATTTGCAGTTTTTTAAAGTATCTCTTATGGTGTTGGCATAATTTGTTGGCAACTGGAAAATTTTTTATTTGGACTCACATGTCTATCATATAACAAAAGATAGGAAAATTGACAGTGTATTGTTTAGTGACAAGAGCAGGTTATAAAACTGCGATTTAGCAATCCAGTGATATCTTCTCTGAGTCCCCTCTGTATGTGTGTGTGTCTCTCAAAAGAAATATACTATTTTCAGCACAGTGTCCTGGGAGTGCAGATGATTTTTGCTTTTATTCTTTTTTTTTTTTTACATTTATTTATAAATATTAGTTTTTTACATTCTGTGATGTTGCAGAGTAGTTGGTGGGAGTGGCAGAGGGGAAGGGGGAAGGAAATATGATGGGAGGAGGAGGAAGGATGAGGAGGGTCAGGGTTGAGGCCTGTGGCAACCCCCTCATTCCTGCAGAGGAGACCAGGGGACTTCCATTGGTGTCTTGATCATTGCTAGGCTGGTTGCAGGTGTCAGGGGGGCATGGCTGAGGCCCCTGGCCCTCCCCTCTCCCTGGCTTGGTAGCCCTGGGGATTTCTGGTCCTTCTAGGTTTTATAGGTGTCCTTTGGTGATGTGAGACCTTTACTAGTTAATATCAAACTTTGTCTCTGGTCTGTGGGTATTTTGTTTTTTCTTCCAGTTCTGTGTTGGATTATTTGCTGTTCCCATCACTTAAACTCTGCACTGGAACTGATTTGTTGTCCTTTGCTTACTTCTAAAATGAGGGGACTTCCTGTGGGGACCAGCACTTGAGCCCTGTGGTTGAGCTAAATTGCTGCTTTGCTGCTGATTCTTTGGAGAAGGCTTTTTGTGCAGTTCAGGCTTTAATGGTTGACTTTATAGGTACTGCTGGCTCTTGTGAGATCTGGTACACCTGGGTTGTGTAGAAACTCTAGTCTGGGCCTGAGTCTCTTCAGCAGACTGCATCCCCCGCAGTTCTATATTCCAGACCAGTCTCCACTGAGTGGTCCTACACTGATTGGGGGGCAGATCAGCTGTCCTTGCTGTGCCCCAGTGTTCCCCAATGGGCCTGTCTCTTCTACCGCCTGCACTCCAAACACTTCTCATGGGATGGGCCGCACGCCGGTCCCTTTCAATGACTCACAAGCCTCTGAGTGGCTCCTTTTTTTCAGTTGTTGTGGCTTCTTGTTCCTAATGTGGGTCCATGGGAACCCTATTAGTAGTCTTGCTGGCCTGGGGGCCACCAAGGCCCTCTTCTGCCCTGCTGCCTCCAAGCAACTTCATCCAAAGGACACAGCTGTGGCTTTTGCCAGTTCTTGCTCCATGCACTCACCAGCTCCAGCCTGGAAGTGGCCAGGGCTTGAAATGGTCAGAGCGGTCCTTTCTTTCTCTCATTCTGGCTTCGCCTGCCTTCATGCACTCCATAGGTCTCTCCTCCTTTTCCTCTGAGTACTAGAGGCCTCACCTTGGCTGTCGTTACTTTTTAATAGTTGTAAATTGGTTGATTTGAGGGAGAGAGTGACACAGTGGACCATCTGTTCCACTATCTTGACCGGAAGCCTCACATACGTGATTTTGTTTATTCATGAAAACCAATGGAAAAGCCACTGTTAATTTTGTTTTGCAGTTAAGAAGCCTGAGGTTCTGAGAGTTCTAAAGGAACCTGTACGTGATTGTCCAGCCAGGGTTTGAGTCCAGGTTCCCAGACACTAGATCCAGTGCTCCTTCTCTTCATCCTCTGAGGAGCCGCCTCATTGGTAGTTCCTTCCTCAGCTTGCCCTGCAGGGCCACCAGACACAGGTGGTCTTGCTTTCAGCAGCCTGTTTCTTTTTTACAATTCTAAAGTTATATGCATAAAAAGAAACAGGTATTTTTCCATTCATCCGGTTTGATATACTATTTTTTCTTATCCATTTCTCTCAACATCCTGTTGGGCCTATGCTGCTAAGAAAGCTTCTTACTATTTTTCTGCTTTTATTCTTTATTTTTCCATATTTTTGAAGTTCTCGTAATAAGCATGCACTACTGTAATACAGAGAAAACAAGAATTAAAATAATTTTTTAAATAGGAAAAATTTTTTTTAATTGCTTATTTACAAAAATTTTTATGGAGATAACTTTTTAAATTTAATTATAAAACATTTTAAATATACAGAAAAGAATAACTTTCTAAACTTTGAGGAGATGGGGGAACTACAAAGGAAAGAAAAGATTTGACTATGTCTACATTTGAAACCAAATAAAAGGAAAACAGACTTAAGAAAATATTTACAGTAAATATGACAGTGTAAGATCTTTGTTATGTAAAGCTCACACAAAATGAGGATAAAAGCATTAACTCCCAAACAGGTAAAATATTTAGATTATATAAAAGAGTTAATACAACTAGTAAGCAAATAGAGTGGGAAAACGTTCAGCCTTTCTAATAATAAAAAAAATATGAATTAAAAACTGTCAGGTACCAGTTTTTTCATCTGTCAAATTAGGCCAAAAATAAAAGGTTTATCCTCAGCATTATCAAACTGGAAGCCTTGGGCATTGCTGGCAACATTGTAGTGAGCACAGTTCTTTTGGAAAGTATGTGTCTAGAATTATCTGTGTATTCATACCCTTTTATCCAGCAATCAAATTTATGAGAATCTGTCCTAAGGAAATAATTCTAATTATGGAAAAAGCTATGCATCCAAAAATATTCAACAGGGCATGATTTAATAGCAGAAATTGGAAGTGACCCAAAAACCTAACAGGAAGTTAAATACATAATGATATTTCCATAGAAGAAATGCCTTGGCAATTACTAAAAGCAATTATCCTAAGCCTTTATAGCAATGTAAAAAAACATGTATGGTGTAATATAAAGGAGGAAAGAAAACTGAATGTGTCCATACGCTTTAAGTAGGGAAATTAGTACTGGGAAGGCAGATACACGGGTCCTAGGATGCAGTTTTGGTTTTTCTTTCTTTTTTTAGATATTCTTAGTACCAAGTGGCCCACTTTAAAAATCCCCCCAGTACACCCTCCCCAGCCCCACCCTGGCAGAGGCTATCAGTGTAGAGGTGGCATGTGGTTCTTCCCCTGTGAACTGTGGACATTATGCTCTCTTCTGTATTTAGGCCGGAACACGTATCTTGTTGCCAGTTTTTAAAAATGTAGAGAGAGTTAAAAAGGCAGAAATAATGCCAGAAATAGTGTAGCTCTCATGGCAGGGAAGGTCCTTAGTCCTGAAGACATCCTGCTATGCTGGACTCACGTCCCTGAACAGCATCATGGGGGGGCACCTCTAGGACTACGACTGTTTCTACCCTCAGGGGCTTGGCATCGGATGCTCAGTACAACTCAGATTTGACCTCAACTTACAGCAGGCAGAAGGGTTGTGCTTCCAGCAAGGCACAGGCAGGAGAGCGTCCTCTGAATGGAGTCTTCACCTGAGCCAACAGCTCAGCCCCAGTGCATATGGGGGAGGAGGGGTGCCCAGTTAAACTTGCATTTGTGCCCCAGCGAAGCTTCCGACTGCCATGCTCAGGGTCTCCTGTAGATGATCAGAAAGCAGACTCTCCTTTCAAACTGGCCTCAGGTTGCAGAGCGCCTTCCCTTGTGGTCACGTGCCCGTCACTGCTCTGAGCCTTAAGCTGCTGGGCTGAGCCTGGGCCCCCCAGTGCCTGGCAGGTAGTGTATGTGCATGAATGTGTATTTGTGGGGACCATTCTGTCTTTCCTTCTGTATGTATGTTGGTGGTGACCATTCAGGTGTGTCCTTCTGTTGTGGTTCACTGAGATTTACAGAGGGTGTGGGAAGGACAGGTGGGGATGGTGGGGTTCTCCTGCTGACTCCAGGCTTGCGCATTCATGCAGTGGGGATAACAACACCAACTTCAGGGTGCTGCTATGATGATTAAATAGCATTGTCTGAGCAAATGCTTACATATGTTATACAGAAGAGAAAGCAAGACCTGAAGAGTCCAGGAATTTGTCCAAGTTTCAGCCAGCACACCAAGCTGTAATTCTGCTACGGCGCAAACACGGCACATGCTGAGCAAACCTGACCACAGCCCCATGCCTCTTACCCCGATCTTTAAAAATTCTGAATTTATCCTGTCTATGGAAAATATTTAACTGGACGTATTTCATTTTAAAAGATGATTCTTAAAAAAACTACAGTGATTTTTTAGACCCATCCTAGCTTAGAAGGTGGTGGCCAAAGGCTGCTTCCCAGTGTTGTAACCAGTGTGACGTTGATCCCATGTAACACATTTCGAATGATTGAGAAAAAGATTTGCTGTATTGGAAAGAGCCTCTTCTTTGATCTTCCTTCCATGCTGACTTGTGTCTGGAAGGCAACCCCATTCTGGTGAGGATTAAATCACATGGAAGGGAAGAAGCCACTTCAGGGAAATTCTGGTACATGATTTTGCATGTATTCTTTTTAATGTCCTAAAAGTGTTTTCACTTCAAGTGTAAATACAGTTATGCTCCTCATAATGACAGACCGTATATACAACAGTGGTCCCATGAGATTATAATGGCTGTACCATATAGACTAGGTGTGTACCATCAGGTTTGTGTAAGTGCACGCTACAGTGTTCACACAACAGCAAAATCACCTAACGATGCATTTCTCAGAACGTATCCCCTGTCATTGAGCAACACATGACTGTGTTGTATTTTTACACCTTTTATCTGCCCTCATTATGAAAGGGGATTCCGAGGCACTCCCCACACTTCAGGAATGCTTCATCTCACAGGCTGGCACTCGCTCTGCAGTTCCCCACCTTCCTGTTGTGAATGTTGATGTATTTTCTCCTGAAGGTTGATTTTAACACACTGTATAGAACTTAATGTTGAATGTACTTTACTGGATACTTAAATTCACCTGCCTTTTAATATCGTAAGTAATGACAAATGCCCTACATTTTTTGAGGATTTTTTCCTCTTTATTCTTATTAGAGAGCATTTGTTTAACCCAGATTTTAAATATTAAAAATAATTTATTTAGTCCCACTTTGTAAAGAATAGCTTGTAAAGTGCATGCATTAAAACTGTTCTTTGCAGGAACAGGACAATAAGACATCACTGAAACTCACTGTTTCCTTTTGTTTGTGCATCTTGTCTATTTCTCTTTGTGAATAAAACTCTTCAGTCTTGGGAGACTGACATTTATTCCTGAATGCTCTCTCCTCCTCTGTTTGAGACATTTCCAGACAGTTGTTGACAGAGGGTCTGAGCAAACCCCTGGCACTCACCCGTGCTGGAGGGTCTCACTCATCAGGACAGCCGTTCCTTCTCACATCATCTTGGTGGTGGTTTTTCTCGTCTTGTTTTTCTTTTTCTTCCCCCAGACCCACACATAGCTGTAGTTTAGTGAGGCTACTCGCTTCTGGGCTTCATTTTTTTTATTTTGCAGGCATTGCAAACACTAGGGTTTGAGAAGCTGTAATTTAAAAGAGCAAAGGTTTAAGTGGCTTTGTTTGTTCTCTAACTTATTACCAAATGAGCAAAATGTGTTATAAAACAGAATGGCTTGAGAGTGACCTGTCCTAATACACAAAGTTGTGTGTGTGGGCACAGGGCAAAGCAAGGAAGGTGTTTCATGGTCCATGTTCTTGGGGCTTGCAGTTTGTGTTTAGACAGTAGACATGATTTTACTCCAGTCACAGTGCAGGGAGTTCCAGGTACTAAGTCGTACCACCTGTGGGTGAAACCTTTTTATAACATGGGGAGAATTGCATCCATTTCTTCGCCGAGTCATAAATTTGGAAAGGAGCAATGGCTGCAAAGTTTAGAGGCAAATATTAAGCAATTTACCTAGTTTGAATAATTGATTTTGTTCGATCTTTAAAATATTGCTTGACTTTAATTTTTTTTTTAAGAATTTGGAAAAGTATAAGAAAAATAAAAAGTTTACATATTGAACGATAAGAGTGATGGGCTTAACATGTTCTCAGTTACTTTTCTTTGATACAATCACTTCAGTGATGCAGAAAGGGGGAGGAATGTGATCAGAAAGGTTAGACACACTGCATCAACATGCCTAGAACATCCTTTCCCAGAGTGATGCATGCTCGTTGATCTAGATTCTGTGCTGAGAATATGTGCCTTATCCTGGTCTTTAGAAATCCATAAACGATGGCAGCACACTGTGGAGCCCTTGTTTACCTCGTACCACATGCTGGTTTCTGTTTTCCAGGCCCTGTCATAGGAGAAGCACTGCAGCACGTGGTCCCCATGCTCAGGGCCTGTCTGCAGCCAGACAGAGATCCACAGATGCGCCTAAAGCTTTTCTCTGTCCTGTCCAAAGTGCTGCTGAAACCAAAGGACACCGTCGACTCCCAAGGGTAAGTCAGTTCTCTATGTCAATGTGGGCTCCACCTAGGGTGCTGGGCCAGGGGGTCCCCCATCTCCCCCTACACTGTGCTTTGCCAGAGGTCCCCCACCTTCCCCACACTGATGTCTAAGGTGGGAGGTAACCCCTGAGCTTCTAAGAAGCCTAAGCCCAGTGGTGTCTCTGTCCTCACTGGGTAAACAGCAAGATCGCTGACAGTGAATACAACTGCACAGAGAAACACTAAATCAAAGTTGTTTTAGTGTGGTCATTAAAATTCCATTGAATGAAAAAGTTTTAGGGAACATTAATTATTAATGGTTTATATATTAGCTGGTCTCAGTTTTAAAAGCCTTTTGGTACCTTTCAAACCTAACAAAGGATTGATTGAATTACCATTGGTGGTTAAAGCCTTAGAAATACTCTTCTATTATCTCAAAGAATGTTTAGGCTAGCGTTAAAACATTAAGGGCCTCCAATTTTATGACTTTGAAGTCAAGGAAAAGGTGAACAAAGAAGCTTAGGGAAAGAGTTGGACCAAGTGGCTAGAGGTAGAAACAGCAGCCAGTTCATCCCGGGCACAGCACTGGAGGTGACCTTGAGTCTCCTGAGGGTGGCCTTAAAGAATCCAGAACTGCTGTGGAGGAAGAGGCCCCTCCCAGGTACTGCAGCTGGGTTTGATGAAGGTTGGCTGTTCCTAGGGCCCTACCATTTCCTTTCCTAAATTTGCAAAATATCCAGAGTCACACTCAGTCATACCCCAGCCAAGTGGACCCCTGCATAGGTGGGCAGAGCCTGTGGCTGTGGCAGGATGGAGAGGGCATGAGCTGTTTGGGCTCACTGAGCCCGTGGGACCCCTTCCCTTCCAAGGAAGCAAATCTGTCAAAGTAGAGTGGTTGACAAACTATAAAATTTCATTTTGAAATAATTTGGTCATTGAAACCTTTCTTTGATTGTAACTCTAATCTCCTCTCCGCTGTTGGGCCTCTAGCCAGCCTGTCATACTGCAGGAAATTTTGTTTCCTGCTTGTTTGCAGAAACTTCAAGGCTTAGAAGGGACCACAGAAAGATATTAACTGAGAGCCTTGGCAGCCATCCCATTAGCAGGCAGATCCTCATGGAGATAACATGCAGGGCAGTGTGGTTGTGCTGCAGCATGGTGCATGCATTACCCTTTCAGAAGTCATGCTCAGCGGTATTTCTGTGAAGAGCAGTGAAAAAATTCTGCCTGAGAACAGTTAACACACTAAATACAACTTTCAAGTTTGGGCTAAGTTCCCAAAAGAAACTACACTTGAAGACTTATGGAAAGAAACCGGTGTCAGGTGAAGTAAGTTATTCAAATTGCGATTATTGTAGTGACATTATAAGCTTTTTTTTAAAGATGACCGATAAGGGAATCTTATCCCTTGACTTGGTGTTGTCAGCACCACGCTCTCACAAGTAAGCTAACTGGCCATCCCTATATAGGGATCCGAACCCGTGGCCTTGGTGTTATCAGCACCACACTCTCCCAAGTGAGCCAGGGGCTGGCCTTAAAATTATTAGCTATTTTTATAGGCAGGAAATATTTTTTTTTTACTTTTGAAAAAATAATATTCATTTGGTCTTGATTTTTAGAATCATAAAATATACAATTGATTCTGCTGAAATAGAAACAGTGGAAAGGGAACCTGTGGCTGACCATCATCTGTCTAGAATGTGTTCATTCTGTCAGCAGCTGCCAAGCACCAGCAGCATGCAGGTCTTTGCAGTGCTGGGCAGCACCTGTGAACGCGGTTGGGAGGTCCAGGTGCCCGAGAAGGGTTGGCTTCTGGAATTGGGTGTTTCCACCTCAGACACACATGGGTCATAAAAGGGTTCCAGAGGTCTCCTTATATTCTACAGAAACTTGAAAGAAACAACTAGGAGATTTTGGTGCAGGAGCTTCTTAGTTTGAAGATGTGCACATTTCTGGGAGTATCACCCGTGGCTGAATCATGATTCTTTTTATAAGTAAGGAAGTACACGAACAGTGAGCCCAGACCATCAGCTGCTGTGCAGTCCTCTGCCAGGCCTCCCTCCTGGGCTCTCATCATGCTGCTGGGCTTCTTGTAGGCCTGTCTGACTGGGCTTTTGTCCTCCTGAGGCCTGCCTTCCCAGGCTTTCTGCACACTGCTCTGTGGAGGGATGCTTTTATTTTCTTCATTGGTCCTTTTTCTCTCCTGGTTTTGCCAGCCTCTCTCCTCCCAGCCTTCTGCTATTGCCAGAGCTTCTGTTGAGATGCACATGACAAATCAGAAAGGCAACAGCAAGGAGGTACCGCGGCCGAGAAGCCCTCACCAGGCCACTGCCCTCGGCTTCACTCGTTACTGGCTGTGAGAACTGGGGAAATGTTGACAACCTCAGTAAAATTCTTAATTTAAAAATTGCTTGCCGGGCCGAGCCCATGGCGCACTCGGGAGAGTGCAGCACTGGGAGCGCGGCGACGCTTCCGCCGCGAGTTCGGATCCTATATAGGAATGTCCGGTAATGTCCGGTGCACTCACTGGCTGAGTGCCGGTCACGAAAAAGACAAATAAATAAATAAATAAATAAATAAAATAAAAATTGCTTGCCAATGCAGGCAACATGCATGATTTTAATGAATGGTTTGTCCACTTAATTTGGTCTCTTGATAGAGCAAGTTACCCCCAAATGGTGGTCGTGTTTTAAAGAAGCCCTTCAGGAAGGTCTCTGTGACATTTCCTCATTTTAGAGGGGACCTAATCCTGGGAATAGATGTGCGTCTTCCTGTACACAATAGAGTTCTTTCTTTCAAAGTAATAAACCTTTTTTTTTTTTTTTTTTTGCTTTCCATCATTTTAATGGTTCAGACAGCAGGTTCTGATGGACTCTGGAAGCAGGACTCTAGCTATGTGGCCACAGCCTGTCCTAAGGGCCATGTTGTGCCCTCAAACCCATGACTTTTCCAGATTACTTTATGTGGACTGCCTCCAAGACATACATGGGGTTGTCATTCCAAAGAGTCTTTATGTAAATCACTACAGGAAATGACAGCTCTTTGCTTAAAAATTAAAACACATTAGAAATCTAACTGAATATGTGTAAATGGATTATCCGAATTAACTTTCCAAATTTTCTTGTACCTTTATCATTGGTTTTGAAATGCCCCCTGCTGGAGGCAAGCAGGTGGCGCCTTCAAAAGAAGAAAAGGACTGTGCAGGCACACACCAGCCACCAAAGTGTTATGCAGAAGGTTAGCCAGAGGGGCCTTGGACAGGCAGGAGGTACAGAGAAATGCCTCTGGCCTCATGGCATAGTCTTTGACACTCTTCTGGGATTCAACTAAAACAGCTCATATTGGAGACATGAGCCACCTTTGGAATGTATTTTGGAATAATGTTGAGATATAAATTAGTGAATTGTCAGCTGAATGTGTTTTTGACCTTTTAGTAGAAGCCTCTAGGTGCAATGGGATCAATAGGAAATGCTGAGGCTTCTCTCTGTGTGGTTTTTAAGGGGTATTGAAACTGTGGCGCTAACGCAATGCCAAGCTAGGCAGGCAAAGTGAAAACAGACACAGAGCTGGGAGTTCTTGTTTTGTTTTGCTTTGTTTTTGTCTTGATGGCAAGTCAAACTGGTCAGTCACCATCAAAATAAAGTCCCCCTGTCTGTTGGCAGGAACTGCTGATCTCCATGAGTTGTGGCTCTTGGGTGGCTGGGACTTCCTGTGTCCCTCCTATCTCGACTCTCCAAAGCCAGAGTCATCATGCAGCAACTGTTGTTGCGGGAGTGGAGGGTTGCGTGGTCAGGGACTTGTTGGGCCCGTCTGTGTAAGATGGACACAGGTGGGAGTGAGGTGGCTGGACTGTGGATGCTTTTGATGATGTTAGTCAAGTGTGGCTCAGCCTTCTTCTTTTTGAAGCTAGGAGGAGAGAAAGGTGAAGCTCCTTGACAATAAAGTAAAGAAAAGCTGAGAATACATCTTTGGGCTCACCTGGGTTCTCGTAAAACCGGAACCTACTGCTGGCCCCAGGAGAGGCGGAGTGTGGCCCCTGCTTTGGTGACCACTGCCATCTCTCCCTGGTGGGGTTGGGCTTGGCAGTCATCTCACTCTTTCCACTGGAAAAGCAGCACCAGTCCCTCCCCTCCCCTACTTCCTTCCCCAGGGAAGGAGAGAGTGTTCTCTTGTTTTGTCATCTAGTTCTGGTTTCTTCTATTTGGCTTTTTCCTCTCAGCACAGTTAATTTCCCAAACTAAAATATTTCTTTTAAAGAGAGTCTGTCTGCCCTTTCTCATACGCTCTCTCACGCTTTGGCTCCAGGCAGTTTCATAGATACCTTGAGACAGTTATAAAGGACATCCTGGTTCCCAATCTTCAGTGGCATGCAGGGAGGACTGCCGCAGCCATCCGCACAGCCGCTGTGTCCTGCCTCTGGGCACTCACCAGCAGCGAGGTCCTGTCAGCCAAACAGGTACAGCTCTCGGTGTATCCTCATGGGGGCCTGGGAAGCTGGCAGGGGGACCCTGAGGGTCTCTGTGGTGTCCCTGGCAGACCTTCTGCAGCATGGAAAGTGCTTACATTAGTGGAGAGGCAGCGGCTCCTTCACCACTGTGGGAAGCTGCTCCAGCAAAATGTTTTTCTCAAACAAGGAGCAGAGGGGAGGGAAGCAAAGGGTGAGGCTGGCAGCTTGGAAGGAGCTGGTGGGAGAGCAGGGCAGAGGCTGCCAGTCCTGGGCTGGGCAGAGAGGGGCGGCACATGTTTTCCTCGATAATCCTGGGGATTTGGTCTCTTTTTCTTATTAACATCTTGAATGTTCTTTACAAGGCCAAGAATTTAATCCCAGTATTCAAACTAAAGACAGGACTCAGGCTTTCTGCATTATTTTTATTAATATCTCTAGCTACTACAGGGAATTAGGAAACAGAATAGAAGCAGTACTAATTGATATTTCTGCTGTTGCTTTGTGCTTGTGCCTTCATATCACAAATGTATGTGCATTGTCAATTCCAGAAATGCCCCAGGGAAGGCGTTACCTGGCACCTGCACAGTGCATCAGCGCCACCTCCTGGTACACAGAAGGGTTGTTACTTAAGTCAAAATATTCCAAAAATTTTATTGGATATATACACAGTTGCACTATATGTAGGATTTTGGCCTTGCTAAGGAATTATAAGTATTGAATTTTTTAAGACTCACCTGACCAAGTTAAACAAAAATGTTCAAATTATCTAAATTTTAAAATCAAGATTCAAGTCTACTTCCTAGGTAAAACTTTCAAAGTAGCATTTTAAACTCCATTATATTTGTATCAAAACCAAGTCTCTTACAGGCAGGAGGACACGAATAATCGTCTCTATCATCGGGATAGATGTAATCGTGAACCACATCTCATGTATGTTTATTAATTGCAGATACAAGAAGTGCAAGAAGTATTGATGCCTCAGATTCTCACCACTCTGGAGGAAGATTCCCAGATGACTCGATTAATTTCATGCCGTATTATTAACATATTTTTAAAAACCTCTGGTGCTGTGATTGATCCAGATAAATTCATCAAGGTTTATCCTGGTAGGACATTTTTGTTTTTCAAAGCATATGTATATGTATTTAAGTTTGACTGGTTTCCTTTATAGAAAATGCTCCTTTCTGATTTCTGGTAAAGTCAGTACTGAGTCCAAATGCAGAAACAACGATAAAATAAAACTAAATAATTAGCATAACACAAGAAAAGTATGGAAGAGAAAATAAGAGAGGTGGAGTATAAATCAAGAGGCTCCAACATTTTTGAGTCCCAGGAAAAAAGAATGGATGAATGGTGAAGTAATGCTATTGGAAGAGAGAGTGACTCAGAATTTTCCAGAACTGAAAACAGACATGAATTTTCAGATTCAAAGTATATACCGAGCACTGAACAGGAAAACTGCTTCCTAATAAAATTAAAGTCTGCGTACCTTTCCCACACATTCTTTCAAGTTTGTTTTTTAGTTTTATATTTTTATTTTTGTAGTGACAAAGGTTTTATTTCTACTGACAGTTTTTATGGTTCTGTTTTTGAACAGGTTCAACCAATGTGATGTGTTAACTATCAAGATTAGCTGGGATTTTGCTCACTTTTTAAAACAAAAGCCAGGGGCCAGCCCGTGGCTCACTCGGGAGAGTGCGGTGCTGATGACACCAAGGCCCCGGGTTCGGATCCTATATAGGGATGGCCGGTTGGCTCATTGGGTGAGCGTGGTGCTGACAACACCAAATCAAGGGTTAAGATCCCCTTACCAGTCATCTTTTAAAAAAAAAAAAAAGCCAGCAAAAAGATTGCACATAATTGGGTATTTGTCCTGCAGTTTACTGCAAATTTGTGTATGATTATTTTCATTAAAAAAGGGTTCTTCAGTGGGTTCCTTCATTTTGCAGTGCCAGTTCTGTTTTTATTAAGGTGAGGTGTTTGAAGAATCATTGCCGAGAAGGGAAGGACATCCTGAGACGAAAGCATAAATACCCCTCTAAGACCTCCCGTGACTGATAAATGCAAACAGCAGGACAGGCCCCAGCATAAAACATCGATTCTGCCTGAGTTAAGCATTGCCCATGAAGGGCAACCTAAAACTAATGCAAAAATGAATTTGCAGGCAGCCTTTTCTGTTTAAAGCTAGAGTTGGGAGTCACTATTATAAAAACAAAACAGTAAATTTTAGCACCATGTAGTTCCAAAGTTGGCCTGAGCAAGTGGGAAATACCCTTTTACTCATGTCCTTGCTCTTTGACTTTTGTTAGCTGGCCAGGCTTGGACAAGTCATCAGTGTCTCTAACTCAGTTCCTTCATCCTTGAGATGTGGATAATGATAGCACATGCCTCACAGGGCTGTTTGAGGATTAAATGAGGCAATGCTCAGACACTGCTCAGCAGAGTGCCGGCCCCGCAGTGGTTTCCTCCTTTTCTGTGCCTGTACAAGATTTGTAAGCATGTATGCCTCCATGCATTTTGTGGCCAGCACCCTCAGGGAAGTGCCTGGGCATCTCCCATGAGTTGATCCAGTGGGTTCCACTCTTGTCAAAGCCCTGCCCTCCTGGCAGGACATCCTGAACTTTGGATGTTTTTCATGGATTTCAGCAAGCCAGGAATGGATTACTAAGGGTAAAACGCACCATGCGTTTATGAAAGCAGCACAGATTCAACTGTGTGTGTGTGTGTGCCAGGTGTAGGCAGCTGCTTCTCCCCCTGCCAGTGTTCACCTTCCACACTCAGGTTTTGAGCTTGATCGTCTGCGAAGCTCCAGAAGGTACACAGTAGTAGGTGCCAGAGATTTTTTTTTAAGATTATGTGAGAAAAGCATAAGTTTGATAAAAATCTTATCCATTAAATATAAAAGTTTCCACCCATTGGAGAAGATCATTCTTTTTTCAGCAGCAGAATGGTCTGGTCATGGAGGCTCAGCAGAAACAAAACTGACAACAGTGAGTGATTGTCATGTCACTTGCTCTCAGCTCTGTCCCTGGAGCCCACAGTGGGTGGAGAGCTGGGTCAGCAGCCATGCCATCTGCTGATCAGAGAGAACGAGGTGGCCAGTCATGAAGACTGTTATGACGGGCTTTGAATCTAAGGGTCTCACAGTCAGAGAGGCCCGGGGGCCACCTTACTGGGGGAAGAAATGGCTACAGAGCAGCTCAGGTCTGCTGGCCCACACAGCAAGTGATTATAGGGTCTCAGCAGGGCCTGGGTCCTTCTCCTCCACTCTATCCGCTGCAGGCTAGGGATCCTAGGATACCAGGAGCACCGTGCTTGTGTGGGCTGCAGGTGCATGAAGTCTCCCCATGAGGTGTGGGTTTCCTAGGCCCAAGGACGAGTGCTCCCCAGGTGTGGAACTTTATATAGGAAATGTCTGCTCTAGAATCTCTCACACCCCTATCCTGGCCTCCTCCTTCCAGAACTCTTAAAACGTCTAGATGATGTTTCCAATGACGTGAGGCTGGCAGCTGCCTCCACCTTAATTACCTGGCTGAGGTGCATCAAAAGCGCTGATGGAAAGTCTTACTATCAAAGCAACATTCAGTACCTGTACAAAGAACTCCTCGTCCACCTTGATGATCCAGAGAGTGTCATCCAGGGTGCGGTTTTAGGTAAGGTTTGTAAGGACTTGTAATTAATTCTCATACCTGTCTTGAGTGTATTAAAGCAGGTCTTTATAGCTGAGGGTTTGACCGGCTGCACACGAGTGCAGCAATCTAGGTGGTCAGCCCTGGGGCAGAGGTAAGCCCCCTGAGGTCAGCAGTGGGGCCTGTGTACTCCTAAAGCAATTGGCTATCCTAAAGGCTCTTGTCTTGTGGGTTGTAGCCACTAATATTTACTGTAATAGAAATTAAAATTGAGAAAATTTGAAAATATGTTAGTTTAAAATAACAATAGTATATAGTAACACGAATAACACGTTTTTGAAAAATGTATTTTCAAAAAAAATTGGCAAGAAGAATGACATTGTTTTACATTTTTGTGAATCTAATGGCTAGCTTGATAGAAGACAACTAGATTTCACATCTACTTCTGAATTCAGTCAGTTGTGATATATATATTGTTAGGGCTGAAGTATATGAAAAAAAATCTGGCCTCACCTCTGACCTCATTTATAGTTGGAGAAGAGAAGAATATTGTAATAGCCTTTTCAGATAATTGTAGCTATTCTTTGATACTACACCAGAAATGAAGAGTAGTAGTTTCCTGAAGGTTTCTCACAGTGCATACTCTGAAACCACATCAAGGAACCTATTACGTTGTTGCTTTGTGTTGCTTCACCCCCCACGGATTTGTCACCCCACTTCCCCTGGGTGATGGAGCCACAAAGGATTACTCAAAGCCCATCTCTTCTGAGCAGTGAGAAGCCCTGAAGTGGTTAATCTCCCACTGGAACCCTCAAGTGACAGGGATTCCTTCTTTGGGAAATTAACGCCGAATTGGGGTTCTCTTCCTGCATTTATTTTCCAGACCAGGAAGTTACAGGAAGAGAACATAGGTGGGGTGATAGTTTAACAATATAGGCTGGTAACTTCAGTGAAACAAGCCAGATGACATTCCAGTAAGGCAATTAAGTGGTCCTATCAACACAAGCTTGATCTTAGTAAACATTCCTTCTTATAGCAATTCCTCACTGTCTTTACAGAACAATCAGTAACTTGTTTGTCTTTGAGCCAGCAACCTGCTTTGCCACAATTCTTTATCTTACACCAGAGACTTACAGCCTGAGGAAAATTTCCTATCCTTGCAAGGTCAATATTTGAAACTGCAAGACTTTGGAAAACCAGGCCCTGTGAAGTACATATGCTTTTTAGTATATTCCACATTACGTTGTACTCATCACATTAAAATCCACTGGTTCAGCTCACACTTTGAACATAATGATGCTGCTTTTGTAACACATTTGGAAAATATTAGTTCATTGAATTACGCTTATCTTCTCAATGTGGATACATTTCATTATGCAATGTCAAAAAATCACACTTGTAGCATTGATCTCAGAAAAGGATCCAAGATTATGGTGGCAGCGACAAGTTTTCTATAATTCCTGGTTTTTGTTTGAAAGCTAGAACTTTGTCCTTGGCCATAAATACTGTCAGTTGTTCTCCTGGGACTGATAGACTCACTTCATTCATTTTCGAGAAATGTTCTGCCAAATACCCGAGTCTACACACAAGAGCTCGTCAGTTGTTTGTCTGCCAGCCGTTCTTTCAAGTAAAAATGATGTTGTAGGGAAAAGCTGCCAGCTCCGCTCCCAGCTCATTTGCACACCGTTGTGCTTGGGTATGCGTGCTCCCGTTCACCACACAGACTGTCAAAGGGCTGTGTGCCTGAGGAGCAGTCTGTGACAGTGAGGAATGCGGGGCCGCAAGAGCTGCTTGGTGCTGCTGCCCAGATTCAGGCAAAGACCGCGGCCCTTGTTCCTACCATGGCCTTTGCACCGTCAGTACAGACGTGAGCTCAATGACCAGGCAACCAATGCCCTGGGTGTTGTCACAACTGTAGTCTTAATTCAGGGATCCCCTGAAGGGCCCTGAGGACCCCCAGGAATCCTCAGAGCACACTTCACATTGTCTGCAAAGAAGTGACTGCACCAGCAGCCAAGACTGGATGGCTAGATAAATGCCCTCTGGATAATGGAAAGATGCTGGGAATTAGAGACAAATTGGAGATTTCTTAAAATGACGATAGCAACTAACGCACAGGCTGAGGCTCTGGCCTTCTCTCTGCAGCGGTGTCCATCCCAGGCCTGGATCTGGATTCTGTGGCCGTCCCTCTGCTGCCTCTCGCCCCCTCTCCTCGTGGGGCTCCCTTGGCAAACTCCAGCCCTTCCTACTCCCCTTCCCTCAGGCTGACCCACCACTTCCCAGACATCGTTTCAGGCCCTGTCTTCACTCCTCACCCTCGCACCCCTCCCTCAGGACTTGCTTTCTATCCCACTGAAGATCAAACCCCACTCGGCCCACTTGCTCAGCCCTGCTCACTGTCCGCCTGGGTCCCACGGCCTGTGTTCATCTGGCCCCTCCCAGAACTGCTGGGGCATGTCCCCACTTCCCCACTGCACCTTCTGTTATTTCTCCCATTTTTGAAAAAGCAAAACACGCAAACACCGTTGACCCTGCCCCTCCCCATGTGCCTCACTGCCATTCCCCACCCTTTATAGCAGGTGCCTTAGGAGAATGGTCTGCACTGCCTTACCCCTTCTGAGCCCACCCCTGCAGCTCCCCAGCTGCCCTGACACTGTGGCTCTCCAGTGACATTCCATCTTACTCCACCTTTGAGCAGCACTGGGCACAGAAGACAGTCATCCACTGTCCCCTCTGGTCCCTCTGGCTCTAGGACACCAGCTCTCCTGGGCCTCTTCTCATCTCTGCCTCCCGAGTGTGGGGTCCTCCTTGCTCTTCTTCTTCTTTTTTTTTTTTTTTTTTTAAAGATGACCGGTAAGGGGATCTTAACCCTCGACTTGGTGTTGTCAGCACCACGCTCAGCCAGTGAGCGAACTGGCCATCCGTATATGGGATCCGAACCCGGGGCCTTGGTGTTATCAGCACCGCACTCTCCCGAGTGAGCCACGGGCCGGCCCCTTGCTCTTCTTCTTTTCTGTGTCTGCTCTCTTGGCAATCTCCTCAGCTGGCACCCAGATCTACACTCAGGCCAGGCCCTCCCCTCCCCTCCAGACCCACGCATCCAGCTGCTTGGTGGACGCCACTGAAGTTCTGACGGGCATTGCATCCTTACCGTGAAGCCGAGGCCTGGGCCACTGCCCAGCCTCCCTGCTGTGTCCCCAAGGCCCTCCATGGCCATGACCCAGGGGGACCCCTTTTTCACACCCATCTGCAGAATCTGATCATCCCCCACCCGATTGCTGCAGCAGCCTCCGTCCAGCCCCTCCCTGCTGCAGCCAGAGCCATCCTGTCGAGACAGACTTGGGTCACCCCAGCCTCAGGTCAGACCCAATACTGACTCCTCTTCTGTCTAGCACCTACCATCTCCCTTGCCCCCCCCACCCCCACCTTTTCTCCATAACATGCGTTACTATCAACATCCTGTACATTTTCCTTCTTGATCTTGATTGTTGGCCACTGCTTCCTGACTAAAATATGAACTGCACAAAGATCAGTTTTTGTTTCTTGCTGTATCAACAGTACCTGGCATTTAGTAGGTTTGCAATAAATGTGTATTAAATGAATCTATATCAGTAAATATAAGAAAATTGTTCATTTTTGTAAGCCAGTGTACTTGCTAATGCAAAAACTGTTTCTAAGGTCAAAAATGCCACCTAAATACCCCGGAGGACATTTGAGAGGTGCTTCTGTTTCAGGGTCTTCCAACAGCCTCTGGAAGTTTATTTTTAGTGTTTTATATCTGTACTGTGACTATTATGTACTAATCCAGCAACATCAGTTCTTTTATAGATCTTTTTTACATTAATATGAAGCTTATTTTCCAATAACAGTAAGATTGGCTTAATATTTATTTCTGGCATTTTTAAATTGTTTTGCTGTTTTATAGAGGTCCTCAAAGAGGGTAGCGCCCTATTCCCAGATCTCCTGGTGAGGGAGACTGAGGCCGTCATCCACAAACACCGCTCCCCTGCTTACTGTGAGCAGCTCCTGCAGCACATGCAGGCTACACCAGCCGCACAGTGACCAGTGTTCTGGGCTGGAGCCTTCGCATGGTGTGATGGCCGGGGTGGGAGCAGACGCCTTCGTCCTGAGCTGTACTGGAATCTGTGGCCTTTAAACCTCATAAACAAGGCACCTTTTGATCAACAGCCTGGTGACAGCAAGAAGAATGTATTCCCCAAGAAACATGCCTGCTCTTCTCCTGGACAAGTTTTCAAGCCCAGCAGTTTCTGAAATAACATTCACTGAGTGGATTCTATATTTTTATGTCTTATTTATACAGTTCATTGAGAGGTCTCCCAAAAATCTATGGCTAATTTGAAATTAAAACCAAATGACTTGGTCTGTCCAGTTAGCTCATTTGGTTAGAGCGTGGTATTATAACACCAGGGCCCAGGGTTTGGATCCCCGTACCTGCCAACCACCAAAAAAAAACAACAACAACAAAAAACAAGTGTCTTTCAAAACATGCTATGTAATGAAGGAAAAGAATAAGAAAAATAAAAAACAGCAAATGTCAACTACTCATACCAGCTGCCAAATCAGCTTCTTATTTTTTTAAGCCTCACACGCACTGCTGTGGGTTGATTATTGGTTCTATCCTGCTTAAATACCCACCAAAAGAGTCCTTAACTATTTAACAAAAAAGAAAAAGAAAAAAAAGCCAAAGTCATTAAAAAGAAATTTAATCTTTTGGGGGGTTTTGTCCTAAATTTAATACCTCAGTGAACAGACTAAAAGGAATTTGAAATCTTAGCAACTGTTATCAGTGAGAATTTTCCCATTTCAAATATACTGGAACTTGGCCTGGCCATTTAGCTCAGTCAGAGCATGGTGCTGATAACACCAAGGTTCATTCCCTGTACCAGCCGGCCACCAAAAACATAAATATACTGGAACTTAATGAGTTATATGGACGTGCATGGTCACAGTATTTTTTCTTAAGTCAGTAATGCTAACAGTGTTGAAAGTAGAATATTTAACCAGAAGTAATTTTGGTTGCTCTCTTTTAAGTAGGAGTAAAGTAAAATTATATTTTATTCTCTAGCACTTTCTACACCCAAGTGCCTAAAAGATTTTTTTAAGTGGGTATTGTTATAAACTAATATTTAAGTTAACATAAGGGGAGAAATGCAGTGTGTATTTTCTGAAAATCAAATATTAACATTTATGCTTTGGTGTTAGAAAATTTAATAAAAATATATTTATTATAATTATTTTATATGCCTGTCTTTGTGGGGTTTGGTAATTAATCAACATTTTTAGAAACGGCTAATTTTTCCTTAGATTTAAGTTCAGTTTCCTAGCCTTGAGAATTCTGGGCTGTGAGTGCTGTGGGCTCCTTTGAGGGTCATCTACTGCTCCTTGTAGTGTCCCCTCTGGACACCAGGTGGCAGGAGATCCCATTGCTATAGGGCTCACTTGAGAGGGAATGGGTATCGGGGTGTGGGGAGGTCAGCCTTGGGGAGATCTGAACCTGCACCGCAGACCCGGTCCATGCAGGCCAGCCTCATGGAGATTGTGTCCCCTGCTCTGGGACATTGATATCACCCTCCTGTCCCCTTCAGAGTCTCTGATATCACGACTGCTGTCTAGCCCAGTTTCTGTAATTGATGGCTGCAGGGATTTAGCATGTCCTCAGATATGGTCTTCCACCGGTACCTACAGCCCTTTGCCCCCTGTGTCCTCTGCCTTGAAGGTGCTATAAGAGCCCCCAAGTCAGTGGTCCTCAGAGAGTGGTGACTGAACCACTCAACAGCACCTGGAAACTTGTTAGAAATGCATATTAGGGGGCCTCATCCCAGACCTACTGAGTCAGAGGCTTGGGGGTTGAGAGGGGGCCTACAAGTGATTCTGAGGCCTCTAGAGTGGGAAGAGGACTCCTGCCCTGAGTACTGTGCATCTTAATATCCAGCAAGCATCTCCATTGTCTACTTCTGTCACAAGAAACAAAAATAAATGGCAGAGAGCTTGGCTGAGAGGACAACACATACTGAACGACAGTCTCAACTCTTCAACTCCTGCATGGATGCATGGGCTGGTGTGCCAACACCTGTGGCTGTCCCAGCAGCTGCATGCTGGCTGCCAAAGTCTGAAAGCATGACGGTGTGGGAAGAAATACCAGCAGTAGTTATAACACCAAGGTCAACAGTTCAGATCCCCGTACCGGCCAGCCGGCAAAAGAAAAATATATATATAGAAATACCTGCAGTGCCTTTCAGTGTCTACACATCTTTAAAGGGAACTATTCAGAGACAGCATTACAATGAGTCAGCACAACATGGCACAGTGTCAACAGGTACATGTGTTCAGAGAAAGACAAAAATTCAGCCTACAAAGGGTCAATAATCTAAACACCTGACAAGTAATATGTCCCTCTCCACATCACTTGAGGCTTGGAACTTGATCCAAGGGCAAAAACACTTGCTCATTTGTGCTCAGGTGTCCACTCAAGGGTTTTCTTAATGTCCTGGAACGTGTAATTTGAAGAACAAGGCAGTGCTCGTTCTTGGCTGACAACAAATACAACAAATGGTAACTGTAGACAGAAGAATCTATTTAGAAGTCTCGGTGTCCTTTTCCTGGCCTAATTGCTGGCACTTTTATTCTCTAAGACCTTATGTCTGTTTCCTTATATTTCTGCCCTTCAGAAAGTGAGTTGACAGTTTTAGCTAAGATGGCGAGTGAAGAGTGGCGGTGACATTGGCAAACATAAAGTGGGGGGAGAACAATGGCCTTTTAAACTAGTGTAGGGGAAGTGGGTTTGGTCTAGAACATCAGCACTTTTTCTGAGTCTCCTAAAAACAGACATTTGAGTTGAGGTTTTTATCTGCACAATCAATCATTTTGGGCTCTATGTCCACGCTGAAGGTATTCTGGTTTTAATATAAGTACAGACATCAACTTTGCTGCTTGCACAGCTGCAACTGGCCGAGGCTGTGGCCAGGGAAACAACCACTGGAGGTGATCCTCCTGGAAAAATGTCACTTGCCCTTAAGAAGTGGCCTTGATCTTCGTAGTAGAGCAACAGTGTTAGTAAATGACACTTCTCATCAAAGTGCTTTATACTATACCTCTTTCTCTAATTAATGAAATGAAATTAATTTGTTTCAGAAACTACTGTGAAAA